>NC_049997.1:1502370-1536783 GCF_000003815.2 Branchiostoma floridae | reverse complement strand
TCAGCAGGCTGAGTGCAAAAGGAGCCTCCATTCACAAAATGTCCTGACCACCTACTGGCTAAAAAACTCAGCATGTCAACAAAACCCAATCAAGCACCTTAACAGTAACCGAGAAGTCCTTCAAACAATACCCTCAGGACGTACAGAGGGTATCGTTCGTTCAGTAAAAGCAATAATTGCAATCTCACAATTCATTTACTTTCTATCATGGTAATGACATATTAGTGCGCACATATCTGCAGCATGTTGCCATCTAACGCCTCCCAATACACATTGGAACTTAACAACTTCCTGTCCTATGGCAGGGCGTACACACACGAGCACCGATCGTTCTGGACGTCACCGGACACCTTCTCACCGGGATAAGTCCCACCATGAACATTGCGGCCGTTGTTGATCCGGCCTTGATGGCATCAATAAGATCCTGAAAGCTGCTGAGAGATAACTCCTTCTCAACTTGTTGCAACTGCAAGAAAGCAAAATTAATTATGACGAGCTTTCCTCCCGGCAAATCGGTTAAGAAGAAAACAGACTTGCATCAATTCCCCAACACCGCTACAACAAACACATAAGGCTCAAGGCCTGTACAATCATGGCAAATGGGGTTGTGATATACGATCAGGACATCTTAGATGCTACTTCAATGTTTTCAGTATGCATCGGCTAGCAACATTGCTAATGGAGTAAAGCAGAGTCTACCCTTTCACAGTACAATACAATACAATACAATACAATACAATACAATACCTTGTCTAGGAAAGGTTGCATGTCCATCCAGACATCACGAATGTCTTCTGAAGAAGCTGATGAAGACTTCCAAGGATACCCACAACGAGAGGAGGCACCAAGTCGCCTTCCGCCAGGACCACTGTCTCTCCGGATGTTGTGAAGCGCCTCCGTGACTATGACGCCTGGCACCTCCCCTGTCCACCATTCCCTTAGCACGTCCAGACATTGCTGTAGAAAATACGATAAAAGAAACAGATATGTATCAGCTACCATAGCACTGATGTAACAAATACTAAACGTCTGTGACCAGATAGAAGTCAGATCAGCGATAGAAAAGAATTACAAGTCAGATAAGTGAGAGAAAAAACAACTTGTGCTTTATATTATCAACATTGTATAAGACCCTAAATCAAACTGTAGACTTTCACTTGCCAACGCAAAGGAATTTATTGACAGTCTGTAGTACAATTACAAATCTGGATGTATTGGCATGATCAACAGAACCTTTATTGTAATGAAATGCTACCAACAAAGCTATTGTCACTTAAAGCTAGCTTTCACATAATACAATACCTTGTCAAGTGTCTGGGAAAGGTCCCATGTCCATCAAGACTTCTGAACAAAGTCATGGAATGTCTTCTGAAGAAGCTGAGGAAGACTTCCAAGAAAACCTACAACGAGAGGAGTCACCAAGACGCCTTCCGTCAGGACCACTCACTTTCCGTACACATTCCTGTGATATCAGAAAGAGACATACATTAGCCGCCGTACTACCACTGTAACAAATACAAAAGACTCAACGCCTATCCCTTAGCATGTAGGATTTGGAAACAAAATGCAGTACAATACCTTGCCTTTGTCGGGAAGGACTAATGCCACCTCGGCCACTAGCGGAACTCAGTTCGTGGCACTCGATGTCGGCGCGGTACGCCAAGTTTTGGAGCATTGAATTTAAAATATTGATGAACTCAAATTCTAACTTCGAATTCATAATGATGTTGTGACAGACATTTTATCATCTTTCATATACTTAGATGTCAAGAATATGCTGTATACTTCGATATCTTAACTTACGCCAACCTATGGAAATATTTAGGGGCGCCGATGCACCCACAGAAAAAAATGAGTGCACTCCAATTTTGGGTGCACGTACAT
This sequence comes from Branchiostoma floridae, assembly GCF_000003815.2. Classification (NCBI taxonomy): domain Eukaryota; kingdom Metazoa; phylum Chordata; class Leptocardii; order Amphioxiformes; family Branchiostomatidae; genus Branchiostoma; species Branchiostoma floridae. The sequence continues at coordinate 1,534,899 of NC_049997.1, read as the reverse complement.
GGGTGCACATTCACCCAATTTTTCGAGTCCTTTCAAGGAGGCTAAACTTCCTTGCTTAAACTTGCAAACACAAATGAAAAGTCAATTATTGACAAATAATGTTGTCCTATAATTAAAAACTGGGTTCGGGACCCAAGATAACGACACAGGGCAGCTTATGTAATGGTCCAGGTTCCCGAACCACTGACCATGACATAAAACAGAAATGAAAACAGATAATGATTAACCAGGAAAGTTCCTGTTTTATAAAGAACAGAATTTACAGAACTGACCGAATACAATACCGACTATCGACACAGTCACAGAAACCTTCAGAAACAAAATCAGCCACACACCAGGCCCGGTACACCACAGAAAGAGCTAAACCCCCCAATGCAAAAGGAGCCTCCATTTACAAAGTGTTCGAATATAAGCCTCTACCAGCATCATCACTCGGCATGTCAACAAAGCACACTCAACACCTTACCATCTACCATGAGTTTATTAAGCTAAGGCTAGGCAATTTACATTCCATAAGACACACAAGAACTTAGTTTCAGGTCCTCTGGTAGTGCTCGACGTACACACGAGCACCGATCTTACTGCTAGCCGTGGAGATGGCATGTAAGTCCCATCCTCGATAGCTGCATGCAGTTGATCCTGGCTTGATGGCTCCCGATGATACTGATATCCTTGAAGCAAGAAAGTGAAATAACAATTAGGTCGAAACGTCAATAAAAAAACTAAAGCAATAGATAAGGCACAAGGATGCCTTACATGACATGAAAGTCCAGCTATGTCTGCGTTTTGGTAGCCTTGAGGACGTATGTATGTATATAATTCACATTTATTAGACCGTGGGCCCTCTACTACATGTCTATAGACCGTACTTATATGAAGTCATTTTATCTCATCAACTTAAGCATTCCACACTCGCCTATTCCTGGCTTGTCTGGCTAAGAGTTCGAAAGGTATGTGTTCACAGTCCATCAGGAGGGAACCTTCAGGCGGGTTTTCTCCTCCGCACACGGAGGCCTTCAGGGTGCGCCTGACCTGAGTCTGGAGGGGTCCATGCGGAGAATGTGGCCCAGGTACCGGAGTCGTCTCCGGCGGATGGATGCTATCAGGTGTGTTGCTGTGAGGACGTATAGATATAGTTTAGCTCGAGGAGTCGTGTCTCACGGCTGCGTTTTCTGTATCCACTGACGGTCACAAAAGAATTAATCGTTAACGCTATCGATTATTGACATAACATTGGACTCAATAGACTGACAAAGCGTATAAACACACATAAATTCACTGTGAAGAACGACAGCAATAACTAGTCTCTGCCAGACTCCAGCCTGACCGAATGGTAATAGGGAAATTTGACCATGTTAATAATAAAAGTCTAGTAGGAATTGTAATTAGCCTAGAAGTGAACAGTTCGACCGCCGGTGCTACTTGGATATACTGCAAAAGCCTGACTAAAAACTCATAATAACTCATTTGTCCCTATTTGGCCAGATTCTTCTCTTTTTCAATCCAGCTGACACGTCTGCCTGGAGAATACCTACTAACCTGTTATCACGAAGGTAAGACGCTGAAAGTACAAAGGACCTCTGTCACATAGCGGCCGTGGCGTTCTATCTGTAGTGGAGAGCTGCGAGGTATATAAGTCAGAATGACGCCAGACAGAATGGCGAAACATTCGGGGATACACACAGGTGAAGGGCTGGTCCATATGATTGGTCTAGTCTAAAAAATCCCAATGATTTAATTGGTCAAAAAGAATGCTCTTGTTGGATTGGTTATCTGAAATAATGAAATTAATTGTACGCTACCTTGGAACACCCTGATTGCATGAAGGTTACCTGTGGACTCTACTTGGACCATTGATTTTCCTTGCACATATCAGTGCGGCGCGTCAGGCTGCCTCCAAATGCTGGAAATTTGTAGATGACATGGACTCATTAGAAACAAGAATTCCAGATTCAACTTTTTCTAATATGCAACAGGGCCCAAACGACTTGGACTTCTGGTCTCGCGCTAGTCACATGAAAACTTACAGAGCACTGTGTGCTGCATATCTAATTCAGAACTGTTCTGTATTCAACGCCCCAAACAACAACAGGTGTCAGTAATGAAGATGATTATTTCTTCAGTCCGACTTACGATGGAACTCCCAAGACTCTATTTGAAGTAAATCTGTCGGCACCTGTTCCTTCTTCGTAAACAGAAACCATTTCAGAATTCTACCGACGACCTTGTCACAGTTTGCGTCTTACATTGGACCGGTCCTCGAGTATTCAGAGTGCCACACCTGGCCTGCGCGCCGAAGTCAGGTGGCATTTAGACACCTTTTGACAGACTGTTGAATCCAGGTGACAGTGGAATTTATACTACTGGGTGGAGTCAGGGGATGGTTAGAAGGGGATCTGGGGGCTGTAAAGGGACCAGGTCATGAAGTTAGGAAAGAACTTGATTTCTGAATGGTTCAGTTTTCAATTTTGTTTGCGCTCTCTCGCCCTCCCTGTTTTAGTATTCAACGATGTCTAACCCTGAGACGTCCAGGTAAAGTATATTTTTATTTTATTTTCCGCGTACCTTACCCGTCTCTCCATCCTGGTCTTGAGCGCGTGGGGCGGGTGTGGCTCTCGGAATATTTAGTACTAGTATGCTGCCCCGTCTGGCATTCCGGGTTTGCCATCGAGAAGGTCCAACGGAGAGCTGTGCGCATAATATCATTGGGACCGAACTACACGTCTTACGCTGATGCCTGTTCTTACTAGTAATGACCAAAAAGAACGGACACGGACTATGAACGCTGAGATTTTCGCCCTACTATGTGTTTTGTACCATGTATGTGAAGCGATAATAGTTGATAGATTTACTAGGACTCCATGTAATCTTTATCTCCGTTATATCTTATCTGACCCTTACCTCTCTCGTGACCTTAATGAAAATCAGCCTGCTGGCCGATTTGAGCTTCTCATGAACTAAGGTTCAAACAAACAAACGTCGGACCACCTTCTCTAGTGTCACGACGTCTTGACCTGATCAAAAACGTTGCTAAATCTCTCAGTCACTCTAAACAGTTCCTGCACTTAATGCCACAAGTCAGATGTGAAATCAGTGACAGACACCAAACTGATCATCTACAAAAGAATCAAACTTTGTACATTTCGTGTAAACGTTTATTGAAAGCGTTAAGTGTACAGTGCAAAATTACAGGAAACCTTTCCGCAAATTAAGTAACATATTCAACAGATCACATTTTCAAGGAAGATCTCCTAAACAAAAGATAACTATCTTCTTTGGAAATCCAATGAACAATGTTTTAGGGAATAAACAAATAGAAATCAAAGCTTATTCAAAATAAGGTCACGGAACCACCAAGCTTTCAGTTTTCCATGACTTCAGTCCTTTGAAAATAAACACACTAGCTGCATGACAACTGTTTTTTTTCCTGATCTACTTACCAACCAAAACTGTTTCCCAAATCAGGTCTTATCATGAACTGCATGACATTTCTCAACTGCCTTTATTAATTATGTAAATTAGCTACAGATTAACATAATTAACTTGATTATATAAATTATCAAACTATCAACACACCAACTATCATGACAATCTGTCCACCATTTCTTGAGTTATTCCCTTTCAAAGTCTGAAACAAAATCGGCCCCTACAGTTTAAAAAAAGGCGCCAGGGGGCGACTTACTCCCTGCCCAGACTTATCAACGACTCAAAAATAATGAACCTGCCACATGAGGATAATTTCAACGCTAACTTTGACGCTCCGCTGCAGTACCTCAACTTGTCGTCAGGATGCTCATTATCGAACTTGACCTTTTTGAACTTATAATGTACATCTACATATAACTTAGGATTACACCAATCACTGTTAGGTACCAAGACATGATAAACAGTGGCTTGCTTAACAGATCTTCACTTTGAAATGGTAACTAAGTCTCTACTTGTGAAGATGTATCTTTGCGCGACAAGTGTAGAATTTTTGTTCGATAAGTTGTAACAGCCACATGATGTAGATGGAATAATATGTACATATCTCTATTGTTGTGACTTACAAGGTGGAAGCTGTGGTATTATTACTATTATTATTATTCCCTTCTACAATGAAAATTAAGTTGTTAGGATTATTGTGGAGTCGTACCTCCTTATCCAACCCCTCTGTATAACGGAGAAGACTGCAAAGTTAACACAAATAAAGAATCCGGAACAAAGTTGTGAAGTGTGAATCTGTTTGGTCTGTTGTGAAGTGTGAATGTGAAGTGTGGTCTGTTGTGAAGTGTGAAATAACAAAGGTGATTTTTGGCCCAACTTGTTTTGCATGCTTGCATCAATTTTGTGGTGCCCAATGATGTCATCCATGTGATAAAATCAGTATTGCCTTAATGGCATGTGTTTGAAAGGTGTGATGTTTAGTATCAATGATAGATATGTTGTGTGGATAGTGTTCAGCACCAAGGAGAGGTATGGTTACATGTCTGACAGGTGTGATGTTTAGTATCAATGATAGATATGTTGTGTGGATAGTGTTCAGCACCAAGGAGAGGTATGGTTACATGTCTGACAGGTGTGATGTTTAGTATCAATGATAGATATGTTGTGTGTGGAGTGTTCAGCACCAAGGAGAGGTATGGTTACATGTCTGACAGATGTGATGTTTAGTATTAATGACAGATATGTTGTGTGGATAGTGTTCAGCACCAAGGAGAGGTACATGTATGGTTACATGTCTGACAGGTGTGATGTTTAGTATTAATGACAGATATGTTGTGTGGATAGTGTTCAGCACCAAGGAGAGGTATGGTTACATGTCTGACAGGTGTGATGTTTAGTATCAATGACAGGTATGTTGTGTATGGATAGTGTTCAGCACCAAGGAGAGGTATGGTTACATGTCTGACAGGTGTGATGTTTAGTATCAATGACAGGTATGTTGTGTGTGGAGTGTTCAGCACCAAGGAGAGGTATGGTTACATGTCTGACAGGTGTGATGTTTAGTATCAATGACAGGTATGTTGTGTATGGATAGTGTTCAGCACCAAGGAGAGGTATGGTTACATGTCTGACAGGTGTGATGTTTAGTATCAATGACAGATATGTTGTGTGGATAGTGTTCAGCACCAAGGAGAGGTATGGTTACATGTCTGACAGATGTGATGTTTAGTATCAATGACAGATATGTTGTGTGGATAGTGTTCAGCACCAAGGAGAGGTATGGTTACATGTCTGACAGATGTGATGTTTAGTATCAATGACAGATATGTTGTGTGGATAGTGTTCAGCACCAAGGAGAGGTATGGTTACATGTCTGACAGATGTGATGTTTAGTATCAATGACAGATATGTTGTGTGGATAGTGTTCAGCACCAAGGAGAGGTATGGTTACATGTCTGACAGATGTGATGTTTAGTATCAATGACAGATATGTTGTGTGGATAGTGTTCAGCACCAAGGAGAGGTATGGTTACATGTCTGACAGGTGTGATGTTTAGTATCAATGACAGGTATGTTGTGTGTGGAGTGTTCAGCACCAAGGAGAGGTATGGTTACATGTCTGACAGGTGTGATGTTTAGTATCAATGACAGATATGTTGTGTGGATAGTGTTCAGCACCAAGGAGAGGTACGGTTACATGTCTGACAGGTGTGATGTTTAGTATCAATGACAGAGGTAATGTGTGTGGATAGTGTTCAGCACCAAGGAGAGGTATGGTTACATGTCTGACAGGTGTGATGTTTAGTATCAATGACAGATATGTTGTGTGGATAGTGTTCAGCACCAAGGAGAGGTATGGTTACATGTCTGACAGGTGTGATGTTTAGTATTAATGACAGGTATGTTGTGTGTGGATAGTGTTCAGCACCAAGGAGAGGCATGGTTACATGTCTGACAGGAGTGATGTTTAGTATCAATGACAGATATGTTGTGTGGATAGTGTTCAGCACCAAGGAGAGGTATGGTTACATGTCTGACAGGTGTGATGTTTAGTATTAATGACAGGTATGTTGTGTGTGGATAGTGTTCAGCACCAAGGAGAGGTATGGTTACATGTCTGACAGGTGTGATGTTTAGTATCAATGACAGATATGTTGTGTGGATAGTGTTCAGCACCAAGGAGAGGTATGATTACATGTCTGACAGGTGTAAATGCATCAAAGCTAGATATGTTGAGTATGCGTGTGTTTATGTTAGTGTCTGTATGTACTGTAATTCACTTTGTCTTCTCGGTACCAAACTTTCACAGTCTAAGAAAATTTGACTTAATTCGAAAATTCGAAATAGTGTGTGTGTGTTGACTAGTGTGCAGAACCAAGGATAAGTACAGCTAGCTATGTGACAGGCATTAATAAGCATAAAGGACAGATTTGCTAAATCTGTGTTTGCAATTTTATGTTCATGGATAAAAGCGCCCCCTAGATGTGGCAGTGAACTGAAAGTAATCTCGAACTAGATTAAGCTTGAGTAAATTCAGTAAATCATCTTCTCTGTTTGTGACAGACGCGCTGTAACGTTACAGTTACAAACCGGTTTGTTGTACCATGGGAATTTCCATTATCAATAAGCACAATCAAGATCAGGCCACAGCTGAACGTCCAGTAGGGTTTATAGTGTTGAGTGAGTGACAGGCATGAGTCCACATTCGAAGTCACGAATTCCTAGTCCGAGGGAGGGGATGGCACTGTAACCACTGGATTACTACAACTTAGCTTCAAAATTCCCACACTGACTCACCCATTGAAAATGGGATGAGTGCCTCGCGATCGTGTTTCACCAAGTTTCTGTCCTGATCCAGGAAACGTTCCGGTTGGAATGTGTTTGGCCCTGGGAACAGCAACAAGCTTTATTGACTCGACAAAAAGTACAGTTACTTTTGTATGGTCAACTATAAACTACACACGTACAACAAACAAAAAGAGAAAGAAAACAGAATATGTCTTACAATTCTACTAATTAAACAGTACAGGAAAATAAGATTCTACTAATTAAACAATATAGAATAATAAGGAAAAACCTCTGTACAATCAGGTGGCTAAACATGTCACTATCTTTTCTAGTCACAAATCAATCTTTTATGTATTTACCTATCTTAGCATTATGAGGACTGTCGGATCTAAAGATATAGTCAAATCTACTTCTGGTATCTAGAATCTTGACATCTGTAGTATTTAGACATAGGAATGTGAATAACTTATTGCGTAACATATTATACATAGGGCATTCCATGATGAAGTGAATTACCTGCGTGTGAAGGAACTTGCATATACTGCACGTCAAACATGGTGGAAGAGGATTTTATTACAAAGTGTTCTTTTATTACATTGTCTGCATGAAATAAGCACGATCCAAATAAATAATGTTAAAGATGGCCATGGTGGTTCACATTCCGCATTATCGAGTACATGTACTAGGTCATTGATAAATAAGTTGAACAATGTAGGACTTGCACCTGTCTAACACCCTTTTTGGTTACAAAGGGGAGGGGGGGGGTAAACCGGACGAGGTGTTGTTGCAGAGGTTCATCTTTGCTCATAGACGGTCAAGTTCACTAGCATTTATATTTGGACGTATTCCCCCACCTCTTGGATCATCATTTAGTTGGCACTCGTCCCTGTCATTTTATTTCTTTATTCATCTAATATTCTAGTGGCCCTTAACTTGCTGATTTCCGAAAGAGAACCAGAAAAAACAGATGACCCAACCAGACCCAGTTACAACAAGTTACACAGACGGATGCTGTTCAAACAATTTTCCTGAACAGCAAGGTTTGTTATTCCATTGTTCTTATTGTTGCTCATAAAGTTTCAGTATCCAAATCCAAAGTCATGGAGTTAATAGTGGGTTGAGTGGTGGGTTGAAAAACGGACCATTCAAGGCTTAAGTGGGCTGAAAGACACCAATATTGGGGGCATTGAAAATTAGTCCAAACCTATGATTGGGTGTTGGTTGATCTAGATTCGCTTCTTTGAACCTTTATTTATTGATTATGTGAAAGAAGACATTTGGCAGCTGAGCAATCTAAAGACATCATTGAGATGATTGAAATCGTGATATAACGTGGTCTCGTTCTGTTTCCACTATACTATGGTCTGATGGGTAATTTTGATGTATAATGGTACAACACATTGAACATAAGGACCAAACAACGAAGAACACTACTCATGTTAGTCATAAATGTCATCATCAAATGCACAACCACCACACAACAAACCTTAATCAATTCAAGGAGACTTGTATTGTTTTGACAATTGTTTTTTGACAACAGGCGAAAATCCATGTGCGCGCAAATGTAAAATTAAGTCAGAGTGGCCTTAGTAAGTACAACACCGGTAAATTTTGTATTATGTAGAGCATCAACTACCTATTACTTATACATACATGTGTACGTGTAGCCCTTACAAATGGCCATGTGGGGGTAAGGACACCAATGCCAACTACATTAAACTGTGAACACCATGAACTGCATGTGACCTTGCAGACACAAAGGTTATTTCTGATATGTTCTGAGTCTTTCGTGGAACACTCTGAGAATGGCTAAACCTACATGTAAGACTGAACTTCAGCTTCATTCTTTTTTAAATACTGTCTTGATATTGCAGAATTTTGCCGCTGCCATAACAAACATAAGGCACTTGCTAAACTTTACTTACTAGTTCCCGGATATGTTGAGTCTGGATATGGTTCATGATACATTGTATTTGGCATGTGGGTAGGGGCCGGGAAAAGGAAGGCTTTCCTACCGGCTTTTAAAGAACTGCAGCTGAACTTCAGGTTTTGATATCTTGTGTTCTGAAAACACTATGGTTGTGATTTTTGAGTGGTAGTTAGCTCTTGAGACAGAGAGCAAGCGGCTTTTGCAACAATACTGCAGACTCTGGCATTAAAGCTAAGGTCACAATCCGCCATACGTGCAATTTGTCCGTACGTTTTTTGGGGAGGCCATGTCCGCCACGTATTTCCGAAATCGTTCAGGTTGCACAGGGCAGGCGCGTCGCTCGTACTGGCACGTACGGGGGTGAATCCGCAGCCTGATGGCACAAAGTTTTGTCTGCACGTAAAGTTCTACGGTGTGTCTGCGTGCTCCAAAATCCGTCGGATTCCCTACGAGTTCGTACGGAGGCGGTACTTACCACTTACAGATCCCAAAAGATTGCCCATGTTTTGGCACGTTGACAGCACATATTTGCACGTACGGTGGGTTGTGCCCACGGTGGGTTGTGTCCATAGCTTAACTGTAGTTGAGGAGAAAAATCCTACTTTTAATGAACAAATGTGACCAGGGCTTTACAAGGCAAATGATCATACTGGCTACACTTATAGTGCATTGATATGAACACAACAAATATTACACAATAATCTTGATAAAACATTAAACTTTTTAATAAAACATTTAAAAGCTTATTAAAAAAATATTCTATTACTCTGTGTAAGTGATGATTAAGAAGAGATCATACATACAGAAATCTACTTGGGTGGTAGAAGTACATAATAGGTCTGTATAATTATGATAAAATAACATCACAGATACAATTTATGTTACTGTAACTGGACTACATGTACATGTATATCAATAAAAATTATGTACATCTAGATTTTTACATCTCTGCAATAAGATTGCCATCGATTACCAACATCTGACAAAAGTCAAAACATCTTTTTGTCAACAATCATTACGTATATTGAGAAGTGGAATAAACCTAAAATCATCATTCCTCAATTATAACAGAACAATTCTTAAATCATAATAAATGCTTAAGAGAACAGTGCTTGAGCTTGAGAGCAGCAAAAACATCCAACACAATTGTCTTCACAAAATGTCTTCAGGCTGTAAGAATACATTGCAGCATATCAATTCGAGAGCATGTTAAGTTGAAGTTGGACATGAGGAGCACCAGCGGTACTGTGAGATACTATCTGTTTCCAGCTGGCCTGCTGGCCTCCTGGCGCAGCTGCTGCTCCTTCCTGTCCAGTTTGCGGATGTTGTCCATGAGAACCTGGTTGGTCGGATCCAGCTTCAGCGCTGCCTGGTAGTGCTGCCGGGCCTCCTGGATCTCTTCCTGGTAGGAACAATAAGGAACTATAATTATAGAGATGGTTGCTCCATAAATACTTACACAGCTTCCTACAGCATGTATAAGAAACTTTTTCTCTTCATACTTTTCTCTACAAGTCTACATTTCTCTACTTGTCATTTATTGGCTAAAAGTCAGTGGATACAAGTTTTTGCATCTAATACACCATGCTTTAAAAAACTTGCAATTTGGTCAGAGTTGTTATGGAAATTGAAATCCTCCCTCTTTGGTGTAATAAAGATCAAGGATCTCCGATCTTCACATTACTATCTGAACGTGCTGCTGTTTCAGCCAGACTGGTTAACTGAGAAATGACTATTTCTAATTTCAAAATCTAACCCACCCTTTGCAATCCTTCTCAGCAACCATTTTCCTCAGTTCCATGAGTGGTTGCTGATTCTGGGTTTGATGTATTGTGTTTTATAATGTGTGGTGCACAACACAGCATCCCCTGCCTGGTGCTCCACATTGTGTTGTTTTGTAATTCAAATACATTTTGTAAGTCACAGTGAACTACAATTAAAAAGACAAACAAGAAATATTTCCAAGAGGCATGAAATCTTCCAACTCTTGTTGATCATGTGCTATTCATTTTGATGTAGATCTATCAGGTCGTTAACAACAGTATATCTCTTCTCCTAGCATTGATATGTAGAAGTGCTTCCAAGTTAACATGTGCAATACACCTTTCTCATGAGGCAGCCATGATAGATCTAAAACGAGTTCAATGAGGCAAACAAAAGACTGTCCATCATAATCAGCAATTCAACCAATGATCGCATGGAAATTAGAAAATCGACCAATAAGAGAATGGCTGCATGTCTATCGAATATTTGCATCATGTTTTTATTTTGCACCTCTTAAGGGACAATGCGATCAGTCTATGCTACTCTAAATTGCTATATCTGTCGGTGCATAACGCTAGTTATAATATTCATTATTTGGTCTTATATTGTAAAAATTTGTGTGGTCTGGGGAAAAACTAAATGGGAGCTGATATTAGAAATAAGTTTGTCTGTTTGCCTCATTGACCTCGTCTTCAATCAATCATGGTCGCTGCGCGAGAAAGGTGTATAGCCAGCACTGTAGGTACAGGCACACCGGCACCCTGTTCACCCTCCTCCCCACCTTGATATGTAGCAGTGCTCCCAGGTTCATGTGTGCAGAAGCCAGGTTAGGATAGAGGCTCACTGCCTTCCTGTAACTGTCCAGGGCCTGAGAGATGTGGTTCAGGTCCTTGTGATGGTTGCCCAGCTCATAATGCAGCTCTGCAGTCTGTTTAGCCTCATAGTTGGGTGGTAGAAGTTCCAGTGCTTGCAGTGCACTCTGTAGAGCCTACAGGTATGTACACGTGTATACAGATTCACAATATTCATGAAATGTTCACACACAACTGTTACATTGATTCTTTAAAATATCTATCATAAACACTGCACACTTTTATCATGAGGTGTACTGTTAATCATAGCTGACTGGCTGTAATGTTGATCATAGCCAGTCAGTCATATATACATTTGTATATTCCTGACAGCTTTTGATAAACCAACTCTAACCAACCATACAGCTAGTTGCATTTATGCAATTACCAAGAAGCTGGAGGAAGTCGAATGTCCTAGAATTATAGATTAGACGCATATCTGAATATATAGATGTGTATAATTGTTTCCATTGTTACATATAAAGATTGTTACCATGTGACCTGTACTTAGCCCAGTGGGGCAAAATGTGCAATAAAGGTCTTCATTCATTCATATGACAGGGCATTGTCACCCCTCTCTTGATCTTGACCTGCTCCTATCTCTTCTGCTTCTCACAGTCCATGGACAGGTTTGTTTTTACTGTTTTATTTTGCATAAATGTTCTCTCCAATTCTACATTTCACATTAGTGAGATATTTGCTGTCCTGATTTCATAGTGATGTCATACATATAATTATACTGAGACAAAATGTGCAACCCCAACCAACCAACTTCCCATATATATGTTGTTGGTAGCGTTTGTGTGTGTGTGTATGTGTGTTTGTAGAAAAGCAGCATCCAGAATGCCTGGATTGAATATCTTGATATTTGGTATGTGGGTAGGTGTTGATGAGACCTTGAAACAGTTAGATTTTGGTTACCCTACATGTAGTGTGTTGCTACAGTACTGCAGTGGAACTACCGGGTTTGATCTCGCTTTCTGAACATGCTAGGGTGGTGATTATTTTTAGTGGTGAATACATGCAGCTCTTGAGGCCGAGAGAAAGTGGTATACAATGTAGGGTGTTTTGGAACTGCAGGGACCTGTTCAGGGTCAGACTTTGAAAGGGAATATCTCAAGATGGGGTTGACGGATTGTCCTGATTTTTATATTATAGACAACTTCATATAGTTGAATATTACTATCATTATTAGGGGTGGGTACCGGTACAGAAGATTCAGGTCCAGGTCTGGTTCAGTTCCAGAGGATCAGATCCTGGTCCGGACCTGAGCCTGATTCAGGGTGAAAACTTGTGAATAGACGATAATTAAAACAATTGTCCATTTCACAACAAAGAAATCTGTTTTGTGGAGTATTAGACTCCCACTGGCGTTATAAAATCCTACAAGGCTAACTGGTTCTGTACGATTGACTGTAAAACTTGGTAGAGATGAAGATAGACTCTAATCTACTTGCTCTTGTTATTTTCTTTGACTGGTAAGCGCCAAAACGTGTGAATGCCTGATCATATTATGATTATATTATAATTATGATTTGTTCATTTTCCAATAGGTCCAACATCCGGTCTACCTAACTTTTTCAGTTCCGATTTTTCTGGACTGGTCCCATAAGAAAAACGGGTTTTGTAGCGGTACACCATACCTGTACCCAGCCCTAATCATTATCATTACCATTCCCCACTGTATCTAAGAATTCCCACCTTCTGACTAGATCCCATCATGCCATACAAACTGGCCAGATGACGATGAGCATCAAACAAGTCTGGTCTCCTGTCCAGCATTCCAAGCAGCAGCTCTTCAGCCTTTCTATGATCACCCAAGCGTCCAACAACATGGGCCTGGGGGCAATAAAGCACAAAAAGGTCATGACACACAGTTAGCACAGACTTTTTAATGTGTGTTTCCATTTTTATGTTTATCATCATGGAGGTGAAACATATGTTTTTTTGCTCTGGTTCTTGTACTTCTTGTCCAAACAAAGAAGGTTGATGACCTGGACCAGACTGCTGCTACCATGGTTAAGTGGCAGTAGTATACCCTGTGGTGTTAAATTACGTAGCAAGTGGCAGGACAGTGCTACAGGGGCTGGTTCATGTCTGTCTGGGTCTATAGAGATGTGCTTACATAAGTAGAAACAGTTTCATGTCTGTCTGGGTCTAGAGAGATGTACTTACATAATGAGTAACAGTTTCATGTCTGTCTGGGTCTATAGAGCTGTACTTACATAATGAGTAACAGTTTCATGTCTGTCTGGGTCTATAGAGATGTGCTTACATAAGTAGAAACAGTTTCATGTGTGTCTGAGTCTAAAGAGATATTTAGACTCATAATGAGTATTACTAACAGTTTCATGTCTGGGTCTAAAGAGCTTACATAATGAGTAACAGTTTGACCAAAACGTCTTGACGACACGTCCAACCTCTGCAAGACAGGGAAGAACGGACGCTAAACCGGATAGTGAGTGAGTGTGAGTGAGTAACAGTTTCATGTCTGTCTGGGTCTAGAGAGATGTACTTACATAATGAGTGACAGTTTCATGTCTGTCTGGGTCTAGAGAGATGTACTTACATAATGAGTAACAGTTTCATGTCTGTCTGGGTCTAGAGAGATGTACTTACATAATGAGTGACAGTTTCATGTCTGTCTGGGTCTATAGAGATGTGCTTACATAATGAGTAACAGTTTCATGTCTGTCTGGGTCTATAGAGATGTACTTACATAATGAGTGACAGTTTCATGTCTGTGTGGGTCTATAGAGATGTGCTTACATAATGAGTGACAGTTTCATGTCTGTGTGTGTCTATAGAGATGTGCTTACACATTGAGTGACACTTTCATGTCTGTGTGGGTCTCTAGAGAGATGTACTTACATAATGAGTAACAGTTTCATGTCTGTCTGGGTCTAGAGAGATGTACTTACATAATGAGTAACAGTTTCATGTCTGTCTGGGTCTAGAGAGATGTACTTACATAATGAGTAACAGTTTCATGTCTGTCTGGGTCTAGAGAGATGTACTTACATAATGAGTGACAGTTTCATGTCTGTCTGGGTCTAGAGAGATGTACTTACATAATGAGTAACAGTTTCATGTCTGTCTGGGTCTAGAGAGATGTACTTACATAATGAGTGACAGTTTCATGTCTGTCTGGGTCTAGAGAGATGTACTTACATAATGAGTAACAGTTTCATGTCTGTCTGGGTCTATAGAGATGTACTTACATAATGAGTAACAGTTTCATGTCTGTCTGGGTCTAGAGAGGAGGTCCTTCCATAATGAGTTAACAGTTTCATGTCTGTCTGGGTCTAGAGAGAGAACCTCTTCATACACAGTCTTGGCATCCATGATCCGGCCAGTGTTGTAGTACATAGCTGCCAGCAGCTCAAGAGTACCAGCCTCCTTTTTTAAGGATATAGCCCTGAAAAAAAGAAACAGTTTCTTCCATTCATGATCAGACTCCCCTGTTTCTGAAAAGATTTTGTTTTGCATGTCTACACTATATAGTGCTGTAGATGAACCAGTCATCAAAAAAGAAATCAAAACAATCAAAGAATCCTCAGATTAGAATAAATACTAAACATATATTCACAGGATGAAAGCACTGTACATGTCAAATGGATCTTTAAAGGAGTCCTAAACTCCAAAAGGGAGTCATTTTCCAATGGATATCAATTTGAGGAAGTAACAAATGCATATAATCTAACATAATGATAAAGTGCCTAACAATCTCACATGCATAAAAAAAATCATTCAGTATTCTACTAACTCCCAAAGTAAAATGTACTCTCTAATTAAATTTATCTCAGGATATGGCTGGGTATGGGAAATTCTTAATGGCAACACCTGTAAAAATTAGGTTACAAAACTAATTTCTGGCAAGAAAAGAAAACCTTGTCTTGTTATGTGTTCCTTAATTTGAACAAGTGACCTTTCTGGTGAGCTTATCATCCTTCATTCATGCCGAAAATATTCTTGATGAAGGAAGTGTCTATAAGAATACGGATAGCATTGGTGGGGTCTACAAGGGGCATTCAATAAGTAATAACTCTGACTCATTTCCCATAGTAGGAGATTAATGAAACTTGGCACAGTTATCAGTCTTCTCTTCATAGGAACCACCCAGAGTTATGCATTTCTCCCATCGTTTGATGCAGCTCTGGACACCGTTTTTGTAGGACACCCCAAGTTGGTCCTCCAACAGATGCCTCATCAATGGCACAAGAGGAACGACCAGGTCTGGGAGCTGTTTCCACAGACTTCCGGCCATGTTTGAATTCAGGATGCCAGCGTTTTACAAGGTCATATGATGGGGCATCATCACCATAAGTTTCTTTCGTTTTATCAAAAGTCTCCTTTGGTGTGCATCCTTTCAAATACAAAAAACGGATCACTGCGCGACACTCAACTGGCTCCATTTCACACCTGGTCCGTTTCACACCTAACTCAGTTCAAACACCAGTAAATCAGAAACCACAATTAGTTCAGAGCTCTTTTTTGCAACATAGATTATAGAGATATGAATAATTACACATGCAAAATTTCATTTAGATCGTCTCGTAAATCACCACACGTGGAATTCTGCAAAAAGTTTGATTACTCATTCATTGATACATCAAAAACAAAACTTGCCGGACATGTCAAGTTTCACGGGTGTGTCAGTACCCACAAATTCCTAGTAATTCTTATTTTCGACCTTTTGAAAAATTTTATCATATTTTTTTGACCTGAAAAAATCCAAGAGGCAAGAAATAAATTTGATGTGGCCTTATTTAACAAAGTAGCTCAGAGTGACAGAGTATCTACAGAACCCTCTAGCATCATGTAAGAAAGACTCCGGACTCCTGGTTGACCTGGAATGGAAACTAACCTGAGGAATAAGCTCTCTGCTTCCTGAGTCCTGTCGAGGGAGCGAAGGAGTCGGGCCTTGTTCACCATGGCAACTGTGTGAGTAAGGTCAAAGGTCAGGGCTTGGTCATAGAGAGACAGTGCCTCGGTAGTTTGACCTGCAGTGGAACATGAAGAAATCATCTGTTAGTTTTTACCAAATTGTACAATTGATAATTTCCACTTACCCATCCTCTAACTTGTTCTTTCCAGTCCTAATGCAGGTCAACACATTTTATATACGTAGTCTAGTACTAACAATGCTAAACTTTCAACACTAAGGTATACACAGATTGCCTTCTTTAGGATCAATACTGATGACCAATCACTTCAGGAAGTAAACTCGCAAGAGTTACAGAGACATGATCCTATTAACACCTGATCTTGCGGATACATGACGACAGCATTTGGTCAAACTACAGAAGATCTGTGAACTTGATCTGTGTATAACTTTGTGTTGGAAGAAAGTTTAGCATTGTAACGTAAGGTTACCAGTTTACGGTTGATTTGCTAAAAAATTCCTAGAGAGTTAAATGACCAACCCTGAACCAAGAAAAAATTATTTCTGCTACATGTATTTACCTAATTTGGCCAAGAAAGCTCCATAGTTATTTAGAACATCAGGGTTTTCCCTGTCCAGGTCTAGAGACTTCTGATAAATGTCCATGGCCTCCTGGTTCCGATCTACGTCTGACAGCAGGGAGGCCAGGTTGACATGAGCATCGATGTAGTCTGGTTGGATGACAATGGCTCGTCGCAAAAGCGTTTCTGCTTCTGATGTCTTGCCTTGTTTACTGGAAAAAAGGCATGTTATTAAGTCAGGTCAGTATAAATGCCTGTTCTTCAAGCTACTGTAAATGCAGAAATGTTTGCGGTGGTTTTATGTTTGTGGTTTTCTCGAGGCAGTCTCGCCGCAAACTGTAAACCACCGTAAACATTTTTCTGTTACAGTATGTGACTGCAGTGTATGGCACTACCGTGAACTTAAAGCCACCCTACTTTCCTGCTAACACGGAATTAAATCCCAGCAAACGTAAATGCATTTACAGTATCTTTCTGACAGCTCTGCTACAATCATTTATGCACAGTGTTTCACTAGCACACTGGGATGTTTGTAGTTACCTCCATGAAATGTCATGGAGGTTATATTTTACCCAGCGTTTGTCTGTCTGTGTGTCTGTCTGTGTGTAAACAAGATAACTCAAGAACGGCTGGGTGAATTGGTTTCATACTTGGTGTGTTGGTAGTGTGTGATGAAAGCTGGAAATGATTAGATTTTGGGCCCACTAGCGGCTTCCCTTGGTACTGCAGCGCAACTTCCGGATTTGCTATCTCGGTGTTCTGAACATGCTATGGTCACGATTTTTCTGTATTAGATAGCTCTTGTGCTCAGGAAGAAATGACATAAGTTTGGGCCCCCTAGCGTCTAGTTTTGGGATAGCAGGGGCATATTTGTCAAAAACTTCTGAAGAGGATAACTCAAGAAGGGAACAACGGATTTTCATGATTTTTGGTATGTAGGTACCTTAGACAATGTTGTACAAGGTAAGATACTAATTATGCAAAATAGGAATACATTTGCATAATTAATGAGAATATTCTATCATAGCAGTTTTTTCTATGTATCTCTTGTCCTGGACATGATATGGTCTTGACATTTGGCTGGTAGATAGCTTGCAGTGTCATGACAAAGTGGGGCAGGTTTCAGCCCCCTAACATTTAATTTCGGAACTGCAGGGGCGTTTTCGTCAAGGCATTCGAAAGAGGATAACTGCAGAAAGGATTGACGAATAGGCATCATTTTAGGCATGCAGGTAGGTTGGGCAAAGATGTCAATAATGATATGCATGTTATGCAAATGAGGACCTAATTTGCATAATTAATGAGGGAATTGTATAATTTCATTGTTTGCAATAACAGGACTTCAATAAATGTAACACTTGTTAATCACGATAGGTGGAATATAAGCAGAAACCAAATATGGTAATGAGGAACTAATTTGCCTAATTTATGTAAAAATGGCAAAACCGCCCATTGATTTATGATTTTATAATTTTGACATGTGTATGTTAGTCTATGATGAATAACACCATGCATAAATTATGTTAATGTGTTAGTAAATTGCATGAAATTCACAAAAGCTCTAAATATTCATGGAGGTATGAGGTCGCCGAACTCTAGTTCATAATGTTTCTATATACATGTATTGCCAATTTTGGCAATGGCATGGCATTTTTTTCACCATGCAGGAAATTTAAAAAAAGACAAACTCAGTCTCAGGTTATTAACAAACTCAGTCTCAGGTCTTTTATGGCATAAAAGACGCACTCACAGTCCTCAAAACATTAGGGCTTGTAGGCAGGGAATGCCTTTTCTTTTACTAGTTTTAGATTTCCAATGAAAACATTCAACAAACTCAGTTACAATTATACAGGGTGTCAACATGGGCTCCCTTGTAAATCAGTTTTTTTCAAACTGAAGGGATTACCCTACAAGATCAATAAAAAAATACATAAGGGAGATCTTGGTTTGGTGGGTCTATCTCTTTCACTTTTCAGGTAAATAAACCAAGGCTGTATAGAGCTTTCAATTTTCTATGTCCCACTCATTGTATCCAAGTATGCTCTTCAGATGAATGTTAAAAATTTATCTATCAAAACTTGACCACTTTTCGGCAGCTAGCAATGGAGCGCCATGAGTTTGAGCGTGTCATGTTAGGGCATCTCCCAATACAAGAAGACTATTCTGGGCTCTAGTGTACAATGTACCTGATAAGGTTAGCCAGGTTGAAGTGAGCCTTGGCATGTTGTGGTGTGATGTTCATGGCCCGACGGTAGTACAGCTCCTGTAGCTGCGTGTCATTGGTCATCAGGGTCCCCAGATTGTTATTGGCACTGGCATGGCGGGGGTACAGTCTGCCATCACAAAACAAATCACAATAAGGTATTATTGATATGGATGACATCCTCTGGAAACTTGTGCAAAATGATTGAAATATCGTAGAGTGGAATTTGCTATCACCAAGCACAGTAGGAACATCATCTCTGGATAGTTTTAAAGAACGCTTGCAGATAGATGTGCAAAAGTTCGGTGTGACGGGTCCTTCGGTGTAATATAACCAGCTGCTGCCGCGTGGTGAGTTACGCCGAAGGGCGGTTATACCGGCTATATAGATAGAGATACAGATACAGAAATATTGATAAAAAAGTTTCATTGTGAAGTCCTAGTGTACAGAGTATGGTACATGCATTATGTACATTGCTTTTTGTTCTTTCTTCTTTGACTTTGGAATTGACTTTGGAATTCAATAACATATAATAAGTGACCACTATAGACAAAATGCTGATCAATTGACCGAGCAATAAGTTACACATGATTTCAGTATCCACTGGAAAGTCCTTAAAAACGTTTACTTGTAACTTACTCCAATGTTCTCTGGTAGTGGAAAATGGCCTCCTCATGTCTGCCCAGATCCTTTAAGTAGTTCCCATAATTGTAATGCACCTTAGCATTGTGGGGCAAAGTTTCCACACCAGACCTATGGACAGGGTGAAGAAACTCAATCAAATCTTACTATAAAGTGTAAATAACAAGGTAAGGTACATTCAATCACTGAAGAACAGTGGAATCTGTATGAAACGTCTGAATAAATTGTATATATATCTCCAGCAGGAAGGATTGATCCTGGATTGTACATTCTGGATGACTTACATGTATCTGCACAAACGGACCTCCATTAACGTTGTAACCAATTTAAGCACTAATTTCCACTGTTAGTAAGTGAAGCAAGGAAATTTGTGTAGAGTGCCTTTCCCAAGGGCACAACATGCACCTGAGCATATCAGGGGACTTGAACTCAGGACCTCTGGGCTTTGCACTAGACTATGCAATGCAATAAACTTGTTACTAGTTACAAGACTTAGTAGAACTAAGTACACTGCATGATTGTGCTGCTACCACACACTTTACTTCTATTCCTCATAATTTTCTCCCCCTCTTACCATTTCCTGCTGACCTTTACAAAAAGCTGATATTTAGACAAAGAATTTTGTTGTTCCAACTGCTTCCCCTGTTTGGATTAATCTCCAAGCAGATCCTACGCTGGCATAAGATAGTAGCCAAGGAGTGTAGTCAGCCAAGAGGTGTTCATTTTCCCTGGTAGCAAAACACACTCCTAAGCCAGCTTCACTCCCCTACAGCTTTTGATACTTATGCTACCGTAGGATCTGCTTGGAGATTAGTTTGGATGGAGACAAGTCTGATTACATACTGCAGCTGTAATAACCTGGGAGTTACTAATACCAGGCACAACTCATCATTAATAATAATAACATGGCACTAAGCAGGAATAAAGCTCCATGGAGTATAACAGGGTTGGACAAGTTTTCTAAAATTCAATTGTGCTTTCGGGCAAGCACATAAAAAATTTATTTTCCCGAAACCAAATTCTCACTTGCCCCAAATTCAAATGACATTTTTCTACGTATTTTCACTTCCAGTAATGGAATTATGTTTATTGGCTATATTTTATTTTTGTGTTGACCAATGCTTGATGCCATGACTGTGAAAAGTAGCAAGTAGGTCAAAATCTCACTCAATGGAAAAAATCTAACTTGCCCGATCGGACAAGTGGACTTATCCTACCCTTGTATACATGTATGTAGTGACATTTACATGTGACACTTTACTGCTGAATTACCTGAATAAAGACTCTCTCGTCCACCATGTTGGGTTCCTGTGGATAGTTTTACAGCCCCACAAGATGATGAGCAGTAGAGTACAGCCTGTCATCAGGCTGGAGACAGGTTTACCTAAGGCACAGCACAGGTTGTGGATCCCATGCACCAGCAGGATGAAGTAACCCATGCTGGAGGAAAAGGACACAGATTATCACTTTGGTCATGTCTTCTTGGTGTAGAAGGCTATCTACTGAAATGACAAACAGAAGACAGAAATGGCTTGGCAATGTACTGAGCAAGGCGCATGACAGAATACTATGTATTTAAGTTCGCAGGGATTTAATTTTGCGGTAGCGGGAAAAAGATCATTTCACGGTGGTTTAAGTTGGTGGTAGCACCATGCACTGTAGTCTCTAATAATGCCATGAAAAAATGTTTGCGGTGCTCTTAAGTTCGCGGTAAAGTGGCCACAGCGAAAACCGCGAACATCAAACCACCGCAAAAGTTTCTGCATTTACAGTACCCAAAGTTGCCTAGACTGGAGCCCTTGATGGTAAAAGATGCTACATTTGTATATGGAGAACTTTGTCAGACAACCTGGCATCCATGGGGCTCTACTGGCCATCAGCACAGACCCAGATGGGAGAAAAAGCCATGGCCTTCTATCCGTTTCTCCAAGGATGAGGAGGATGAGGAGGATAAGTAAGTCAAAAGTTCAGCAGCACTGACCTTGGAATGTAGAGGATTCTCTCGGCCACTACAAAGCCCACCCTAATGAAGACATTAGAGGCAGGTAGGAATGGCAGGACCAACAACACCAGCCCCAGTACGGCAACCATCCCTGCCTCGTCCTGACAAAGAAAACATGCTGAGTTGAAATACATGTATTTACAATCCCTTCACTGATTAACTAGTTAGGCAATTGCTACAGTAACTGTTGTACATGTAACAAATTACACTACAACTGGCACTAACATTTGACAGAAAGCTTAACAGTACATGGCATATTATAGCATACTGCTTTGTTAACTAGTTAGGCAACTGCTACAGTAACTGTTGTATGTAACAAATGTTACTACAACTGGCACTAACACTTGACAGCAAGCTAAACAGTACATGGCACATTATAGCATACTGCAAACTATTCATATGCTGTACTGCCTTACATTCATGTACACATGCATTGATTGTAGCAGTATTTTCTGGCCTTACTTTCAGGTAGACCACACTAATCTGTTCTCAGATCTTTAAAAAACATATCTACTGGAATGCCAAAATTTGATTATTAATCTTAAATCATTCCTTAAATAAGTCTGAGAACCCAAAAAATAATGTGACACTGAGCAAATCTTGTCTTGGTAAGACTATTGTAATTGTAATTGTATACTTGCCGGTAGAATTCTTCTGAAAAGAAGCTTAGCCTACAATTTGAAAGCACAGTGGATTTCACTTGATTGCTCTAGTGAGGCCGGCCTTGTTTAAACAATTCTTGATTGTGTGTTGTTTGAAATTTTTGCATCG
Source organism: Branchiostoma floridae (assembly GCF_000003815.2). Taxonomy (NCBI): domain Eukaryota; kingdom Metazoa; phylum Chordata; class Leptocardii; order Amphioxiformes; family Branchiostomatidae; genus Branchiostoma; species Branchiostoma floridae. The sequence goes on along the minus strand of NC_049997.1, from coordinate 1,512,556 downwards.
TAACCTCTCCTACAAACAGAGCAATATCTTTTCTGAATGTTAGGCAGTTGTTGTTAACTGCCTGCTTCTTCATCTGTGAACAGTGTATATAGATAGAAAACTGCTAACAGCTTTGGGAAATCCTATTTGTTATTAACAATTGGTAATATCTAAGAAAAGACTAACCATATGTGTGAAGATATACAAATGTCTATTGCCAGATAGCAAAATGTGGATGGCAGAACTTGTGTTTTAACATGTTTCCTTAATGCCCTTCAGTACCAGCCTTTGTTCAGAAATATCCAATGCCCATTAACATTTTCTTTCTAAGACAACTAGTGATTGGTTGGCATGTTTACCTCTGCAAGAAACAGGCAGTACGCAGTAAGGCTGACCATGGTGACAACAAACGCAATGGTTGCTAGGTTACGGGTATCCAATATTGACTCCACAAGAGGGATGCTGCCCATCTGCCAATCATAGCACAGGGTGATGGGAGCCAATAGGAGCCAAGCATTGAAGACCAGGAGGTATGAGTAGGTCAGGAACCTGCAGAAGAAAAAGAAAGACGACACTGACCTGGGATCTGGGATTAAAAACAATGCACAAAATGGATGCAGAATATGTTGTGTAGTAATTCTATTCACGGGACACACATTGGGGCAGGTAGATTGGTACAGAAAATTCAGGTTTACCGGTACAACTAGTTCAGGTCCAGAGAATCAGGTACATTCAATCATTACCCTCTACTCTATAACTCAACTATAACAGTGCACTCATTCATAATTTCTACTTGTCAAAGGCTGGGTATTCTGGCCATCATCAAGGTTTGCCATGAATACTTCCATTGTTTTCAGTTTTCATTGTGTACACGTACAGGTATGTCCATGTGTTTCCGCATACTTTGGCCAGCAACGTAACTCAGGAAGTTATGGATGGATGTGATAATTATATTTCAGCCATAGCACAGGTATAGTTGAAATATATTGTATTCATAATGTTTCTTCTTCTTCTCCTGTCAAATCTTCAAAGCGATTCATCCATGTTATACCTGCACCGAATGACCTGGAATTTGGCACAAGGGTAGGTGGAGTGGGCAAATACCCCCAGAATTTTTTCATTTTTTGTATCTGCCTTTAAAAATGATTTTATTGAGTTCTTTGGGCAATTTTTAGACCAAAACTTTATATTTTGTCCGCCTGTACCCTGGCACTACAACTGAATGACCAGTCCTGAAATTTGGCACAGAGGTGCCTTGATCATATGCCAATATAGTTTCAATAACACTTTGGCAGATAGAACTGTTACAACAAAATGCTTAAATTTGCAATTTTTGGCAATTTTTTGACAAAGAAAAGTAAATTTTTTTGGCTCCTGTTCCCTGGTTCCCTGAAATTTGGAACAGGAGTGCTCTGCATATGTGCACATGAATTCAATAACACTTTTTGCATACAGTACAACAAAATGCTTAATTTTGAGATTTTTTTTACCAAAAAAACATATCAAAATGATTTAGTTGGGGAATTATGATTCAATCAAATAGGTAGCTAATGACCTAGCCTGAATCAATATCCTGAGGATTTGGCAGCCACTCAGCGAGCCTGGTGTTATCTGGATAGTCCAATATCACCATTTTCCACAGATTATGGAAACTTTAAGGTGGATTTAAGGATTTTTGGAGTTTCTAATTATCTGACGTGGAAAATTGATTATCACCGCACAATTACAAATGTTTGGAATATGCTGTAATTTTTTTAAACAATTTTTTATAACACCACATTGCCAATATAAAGAGTTTATACATTGAAATACTATCAGGATCAGCAAAGAAGAAACAGCAGCTGCTGTAGTGGTCTATTTATAGCAGCATTACCATAAGGTGGTTTCCCACTGTTTGGAAGCTAGCATGAAATATTTGCCTGTTTTGACACAAATCTGTACAATACAATGATAAGGACTATTGCATACCAGGCTTAAGATCAAAGACTCAAGATAACACTAACCAAAGTACAACTAGAGACCAGAGAATTCAGCCTTACCCTTAGCACTGGAATGTCAAAAACCTTGTCAGACTCTACACATGTTAAATTTTACCCTTTTCGACTGATGAGGATAGTAAGAAAGAACTGTGGGATCCTGAACACTGTAAATGTTCGTGATGATTCTTTGTTTGTAGTTTTCATGGACACAAACCACTGCAAACATTTTTTTCATTACAGTATGCTACTGCTAACTCAAAACCAGTGCTAACACTCCATTTTAACACTACCACAAGATTAAATGTTCACAAACATTTACAGAATCTTCTGGGGAAGTGCTGGGGAGATACACTATGAATGGTGAAATATATGAAATGTGCAGGAAAAGTCACATGTTTTCTGGGATAGGTTGAGTTTGGCATCAGGACGATTCAGCTATTCACCAACTCGGCCCAGTCCTGAACAACTCGGCTAGGGTTAGGCTTATGTTAAGGGCTTAGACCCACCAGTCATAGTGTCCGACATCCATTGAATTTCACTACCAACTTAGATTCCTTCCTTTGACTTTAAAAGTTTGAGAAAAAACAACTAATTGACAAAAAGGAATCTTGCTGCTTTACTCATTCATCTACAGATAAAGTTCAAAGAGAGAAAAATGTGAGTAGATTAACATGAAAGTAAGGCATTGAGCATTTAAATCCATTTCAACTCTCATGCTGACAAAAGAGTTGAATGTTTCCGTAATACTGTTAATGGCTGTAAAGTGTTGTGTAGGTCTGGTTACCTCCCAGCACAAGTATGTGGTCCATAGCTATGGTCTGTTGAAGACAACAGGCAAACATCATCATCACAACCGCAGCAGGACGTTTGACTTGAAATGGCAGATCCTTACCAACAGGCACAACCATTTTGACTTGAGAGCAGGGATGGTGTTCATAACTGCATTGCTAACATCTAAAATTACAGCATATCCAATGACTTGATTAGAAATTAAAACAACTAACTAAGATACCAAAACCATAACAGATTGCCCACCTTGCTTATTTTAAACAGAGATGGTATTATAATCTAAAATTGGAGGTAGGAGGCACACCTATGGAAACATGTGGTACCTCCCAAGTTTCCAATGAAACATAAAGTTCTGTTTTGTCCTGTGTCCCTACAGACGGAGGGACGACTGGATCAGAGGTTGTTCACACATGTTATATAGGGAATGGATGGGGAAATGGCTTCATCAACAAAGTCTTTCCTGGTAAGAACATTTTATATCATGCATGGGTAATTTGATACCTGCTTGCTCAAATGGAAGTATTAACTGTGGTACAGTAAAGTCCTCTATGATTTAGAATTTATGCTTGCAGTTTTTGCAGTGACCCCTCCATCATCAACTCAATGTCACCCGAAAAATAAACGACTGCACGGACGCATGTTTTTAATAATGTAAAATTCCGTTTTAGCCTGCCCGACTGATCTCAAATGGGTGAAAGTTGGTTTGTTTTAGAAGAAATTAGCAGGTAATGTTGTACACGTGCTGCATGTAGGTCGGAGGTATAGGGTCCTGGGTTCTGAGTTGTGCAATCAACCATTGTCAGCAAAAAAGTGCCTGCGGTGCTTGGCTAACTATGTTAAACTTTGTCATTGTTATAAAAAAAGACTGAATATCTAGAGGTTGTGAATAATTCATTTTACATCATAAATGGTAAATGTGCTAAAGAAAGAAATGATATCTATATATTTTACATTGGTTCATTTTGAACACAAAATGCATATTTTAACATTACTTTCAATGCAGTGAAATAACTCACCAATGAGACACTAAAGGCAAATCTGTTTCTATTACCATAGCCATTTGACTATAAGCGCTATCACAAAGTCAAACCAAAGCAAAAAAAACCACTTTATTTTCTTCTTATCCCAAAATTTAACTCATGCACCTTCTCCACTGGAACTACAGTCTGTGGTAGAGTGAGTACTACTTTTAACCGCTTTTTTTTTAGAAACAGCTAGGAGGTAAGACTTAATCTGTCATTCACCATTTTGCTCATACAGTGCATTTTCTAAGTAGACAGGCAGACTCCAGGAAGAACAGTTTGATGTATGCAACAAATGGAGATTCCTAATAAAGAAACAAACAAACAGACAAGGAAGTCAGCACACAAGCATGGTGACCCCATGAGTTAGGCAGATTGGAAACACCAACCCTAATAAGGTTGCATGTACAGAGACCTGGGCCGTTATTTCAGCTCATTGGGTTACAGAGATGCTTACAATCAATCAATGGTCAAATGTTACAAGGTCATTCTTTACAACAAGTGGCCACACGTTTCTGATTTGGATCAATCAATCTAATGACCTGAAAATTAAAGGCCTTTAATATAGAGTTAGGCAGAACTGCACAGCATAGCTGCATGCAGGCAGAGTGACATTCTGTGACTTGGAAATAGCAGAAGATGGTGTGGTTTGGTTTACTTAGGATTTATGGTTGAATTTCCTGTACTTAGCCTTTTTACAGAGCCCATTTTGTGTTTCTTTTCAGATGTGGATGACTGAGAATCTTTTCATATACCTGATGCTGGACTGACACACTTACATGTATAGCAGGAAAGACATCGGTCAACCAAGCCTTACATGTACATGAAGACGTGTATGCCAATAGTGAGAGTCGTAAAGTCAATGGAACAGTTACTCATGTTATCTGGAAGCTGTCTTCCACAGGGTGTACTGGTCTACAGTTGTTCAGTCTGCATAACACACTTGTAGTGCTGACCTTCTCACTATGTCTACAGTTAAAGGATTCAGTCAGATAGACATGAATTGGTCCAGTGTAGATCACAGAGAATAGCTGCCACCATGTTTCTTTCAGTTCTACTCCTTCTGTACAGTTTACCCGAGACTATGGGGCAGATGAATGAACCTGGCTGTACACAGTACAGCACTGCTTTCCAATCTGTGGCATCCTGTGTTGGACTGCAGCTGACAGAAGTACCATCAAACCTCCCCAGCAACATAACTGAACTCAATCTCAACAACAACAGTCTGAGTCACATTAGGAAAGGAGACTTTCTGAGGTTTAGACACCTGACAACACTGCACTTGTCTCAGAACAACATCACTCTTATCCAAGAAAAGTCCTTGTCAGGGCCGCCCCTTGTCAATGTGTTCCTCCGACACAACAGGTTGGAAAACATTCCTGAGGAGGTCTTACACATCCATAGTCTAAAATATCTCAACCTAGAGAACAACCAAATCAACAATCTTACAGTACCACTTGGAAAGTACAGAACAACAGCACAGCTTCGGGTGCTCGTCCTAAAAAACACACAGTTGTCACTGTTACAAGGCCACATCTTTGCCAGCATGAATCTTCAAAGTCTAGACCTATCTTTTAACAAGCTGGAATCACTTCCACACTTGGTTTTTGGAAAGCTTAACAAGAAGTTAGAAACTTTAACACTAGCAGTAAACAGGCTGTCTGACATTCCTAGTTCTATACACAAACTCACAGTCCTACAACATCTGGACCTCAGCTACAACAAAATCAAGAGAGTAGCTGCCACTTCTCTCACTGGTTTGCAAAACCTGAAGACCCTGTACCTCTCAGGCAACGGCATCATTTCCATTGCAGATAATGCATTTTCACATCTTCGGTTGACCCGTCTGAATCTGTCTTCAAACAAACTAACAACCATACCAACTCCACTGACTAGCATGGCATCCATGACAATGTTGTCACTCGGAGGTAATCCTTTGGGGCAAATACAGCCTGGAATACTGCAATCAATGCCTGCATTGCACACATTGGAACTAGAGAAGGTCGGGCTATCCTACTTACCTTCAGGCACCTTCTCTAACTCGTCATTGACACACCTCAACTTGGCCTTTAATAAGCTGCAGGGGCTGCCCATGGACATCTTCAGTGGCACAGCTCTGAGGGTGCTGCAGCTGCAGGGGAACCAGTTCTCCCAGTTCCCTCGTGCTGTAGCAGCACTGTCCAGCCTGGAACTCTTGGACATATGCCACAACGCCATCACTGTTCTGGAACCTGTGGAGGACTTCTCCAGATTGACCAAGCTGACAAGGTTGTTGATGCATGATATGGGCCTGAGAAGGATTGACAAGGATGGCATTTTCCATGGAATGGAGTGTCTTGAAGAACTGGATTTGAGCAGGAACAAACTGACAACACTGCCACGGAACACCTTCCATGGCCTCCCCTCTCTGAGAACAGTTTTGCTTGGACAAAATAAACTACAGTCCCTGCCCATCAATATCTTTAGCAACACAACTACATTAGATCATATCGATCTATCTCATAACAAGCTAGAGTACCTCTCAACTCTCTCTGTTACAACAATGTCTAAAGAATCCATTTCATCCCAGAATGTGCACCTGGAGAACAACCCTTGGTACTGTGACAGTAACCTCTGTCCCCTCATGGACTGGTACAGCAAACTTCAGCAACCTGTGTCAACACCCGCTCCAAACTGTACATGTCAGACACCCTCAAACATGACATTTCATCAAGCAATATCAATGTTTTGTGTCAAAAGAACTGAAACAAGTCCACTCGAAGGAACGGATGACTCATCAAATGTCAGTTATGGGACAGAAGCTGATCAAACGGTCCTTTTTGTGGTTATAGCTGCCATAGTTTTGTTCATGCTTGTTATGGTTGGGGTCATTGTTTACCATTGGAAGAAAAAGCGAGCGCAGTCTCCTCATATCAAGCCTTATCATTTCACCTCGGACATTCGGCGTCAATACCTGGAAGACCTCCAGGGCCTTCTGTCACGACCAGACTCCAGCGAACCAGTCTACGAAACAATTGACAACATGCGCTGCCCTTCTTCGGTGTCCAGTCACATGTACGCAGTGGCTGATGATGACCTGGACACAAGAAGCATGGCAAGTACTGGGACATACCTCTCCTTCCCAGGTCAAAGTAGGTGTGGATGGCAGTCGGCAACATCCCTTTCTGTGATAGATGACGAGGATGACACCAAGACCATCACAAGTCATCATACCTATCTTTCACTTCTCGGGGATACTGACAGCATTGACAGCCAACCTGTACACCTTCCCCTGATTGGTCCAGATGTTAACACAAGCAGCACTAGCATACACAGCAGCATGGACTGTGATGAAGGAGGCACAGAGAACATTCCTGGACAACCAGTCTACAACTTCCCTAAGTGGAAGGGATATTTTCCCAGAGAAAAGTCTACCCTGAGTTCCATAACCTGTGCCTCCCATGCTACTGTCAGCAAAGTCATTCTGGAAGACTTGAAAGACAATGCACTGGATGGAACTGTAACTTAAAAGCTACAACTAAACTAGGCATAGCCTAGGCATACATTTAACAAGATGACAACAAATATACAAATGTACATAGTATTATTACATGTTTGTACATATCGGTAAGACATCTGTTTCTTGAGACAGTGTAAATGTGTCCTGCTAGAGCCAATATTTTAAGAAAGACACATTTTTGTCTGGACTATTTCTTAATACCACAGAGCAAACAAACAAAGCTTTTTCCAAACTCCTACTTGTGCTTGTACACAATATGTGTAGTTGTACATGTACTATCATATTATTATACTATATTCATAGGAAAACTGATGCTGTGGCAGTTATAGCTGTGTTGTGACTTATATAAATCTTGCGATGAACGTGATAGTGTGTTCGTCCCACGACGAGCTCGCCTGCCCCAAAAATGAACTGAAAACTTTTGGCCTTGTTGTCTTCGAATGCACTGTTATCGAAGCCTTTTTGAAAATGCGTGAAATACGTGGATGTCTGAAGTGTGCATACCTCGGAAATTACTGTTGCTGCGCTAGTGGATCACCGAAAATTTATCGTTTATGTCATTTGCCGATATAAGTATTACTGCCGGTATTATGCCAGTGGATGTTAGATCTTGTAACTATACAAATACATGTACCTTGGTCCTACAAATGTGCATTTTTTGTAACTAGGAGTCTTGAACTTTCTTGAACCGGTCAGAAAAAAACGGACCAGAAAAAAAATCAGTGAAACAGATTTTGGACCAATTAGAAAATGAACACATCAGTCCATTCCAAGTCACCGTGCGGATGTTTGTTGCCATTGTTTAGAATTGATTTTAAAGTTTTGTAATTATATGTCTAGGACATTTGATATTTCAGAAATATTTTTAACACTGTTTTAACTTATAAATATATCCCTGGTCCTGTAAAAGTTTGGAAATATTCATGGTGTGGAATTGGATACTTCTAATGGTTTCTAAATAATGATAACAGCATTCTACCATCATTTACCATTTTCTACCATTTTTTTGTAAATGGTTCGGTGGGCTGGGAAGATAGCAATTCACACATCCTTGCAAAGTATGGTTGGGTGCCATGCAACAATGGCCCACCACAAAGGATCCACCAGTGCCCAGCAGTGAAATCTAAAAATATACAGATGCAACGATAGGGCTTACTTTTATGGGGGCAATAAACTAATTTTACCATTTGGCCAGGTTTACCATTTTTTGTAAATATTTGTAAATGTGAAATAATCACAGAGAGGTTTCACAATTATTCTAAATAAAGATATTTTTGTACAGTTACTTTCAAAATGTTTCTAAAAGAAATTCAAATAAATGAGTATTTTCTTGGTCAATTTTTTGAAAATAATCTAATTATTGTGGCTCAGATATTCTCTTATTCAAAATAATTCAGACTAATTATGAATATCGCCTAAAAACCCTCAAGGTGTCTTGGAATGGACTCTATCAGCAGGCTTCCACACATTCTTACTGGTCCAAGGAAATCATGAGAGCAAACTAGAGTAGAGTTCATATTCATAGAGTTATAGTTTTTACAGTCAAACATACATAAGGATTTTAAAAGGCAGTGGGAGTCAGACATGAAGGGTATTAAAATGGAAGTGGGAGTCAAATACTCTATCAAACAGATTTCTCTCTAGTGAAATGGACCGGGTCCATAATCTCCAAGCAGATCCTACAATGGCATACATGTAACATAGTACCAAACTGGCCAAGGAGTGTAGTCAGCCAAGGTGTCCATTTGCCACGCACATAGATAGCGAAACACACTCCTAAGCCGGCTTCCCTCCTCTGGCAGCTTTTATGCTACTGTTGGATCTGCTTGGAGATTACTGGTCCATTGTTTTCAGTGTCGCCCATTCACAATTTTCAGTAATAATCAGGTCCAGGTTCAGGTTCAGAAATGGACCTGATCATTAAGACCTGAACCGGACCTGAACCTGAATTTTCTGTACTGGTACCGACCCCTAGTCTTAACCCTGTTTGCTCCCCAGTAGTAAGTAACCATGCAGACATGAGGTAGTGCTGGCAAGCATACCTGGTGGCCAGGTATGGTGAGAAGGATGTACATGTACATGTGTGTCAGAGAACTGGGGTAGTGTGCCATTCAACATCCACACCCGGAAACACAGCAAACACAGGACCTGTAGAACAGGAAACATTCCTGTTAGCATGTACATTTGTGTATACTAATCAGGTCCAGCTACACAGCTTTACATGTAGCTAAATATAGTCAACACTAGTATTCCAGTAGTCTCGTTGTATACACAGTTCATTGTTACATGCATATTCCGTATCTTGTTTGTACCATGAACTTGCAATAGAGTTAATTCCAGTTGTGGCGGCCATGTTGGATTTCTGGGGTCATCCGGGGTCATGGCACCAGAACGAGACTGCAGGTGGTGCCAGCTGGGCATTCTACTATATAGGCTGTATTGCAGACATAAGTATGCCATCTTCGGGAGTGCATTTCACCCCTCTAAGGTTAACAACTGCACAATATATGCCTGTTATCTATAGAAAATATTGTTTTGGACATTTGAACTTGATTTTGGTGATATTTGTTTATCAATTTTTCACATTTTTGACGGGTGACCTGAGAACAACTAATGTCAGTGTTTGTATCCTCCATGTGCGCTGTGTATCGGTAACTGTGATTAAACCCTACAAAAACATGGAAATATCGGACTGACAGACCTTTGGGTAGAAATTTTAGAAGACATTTGGCTGTTATTCTGATGATTTCTCGATGCCAAGAACCGTTCTGCAAACTACACTCTATGGGAAAGTCCTGCGGCACTCAATGGGGAAGGCGGTGTATGTACCGGGTGTGCTCCTTTACTTGTTTCCCAATTTATCTGACAGTGTTTTTGTTGTTTTATTTTAGTTTAAACAACATACCCCGTAACAAAAA
>NC_049997.1:1496321-1502123 GCF_000003815.2 Branchiostoma floridae | reverse complement strand
GAGTCGACTCGTACATTACTCTAAAAACCGGGCTTCATGCCAGTTTCAGATCAGTGTGGGTGGAAATGTGACAGATTTCACAGATGCTGCGAAGATCTGTCATAAAACTACGTATTACTACGTTCTATCACCAATTACCCCTGTAGCTATTCAAGTGGGATAAACGCCACAAATGTAAAATATTACAAGGGACAAAGTGATATGCTATGTCTAGTCTACTATGTCTACACTCAGGCAACAATTCCTCTTCCAAAGACGATAAAATTTACGTTTTTCTCCACGTTGGCATTGAAAAATCCCTAACAGAAAAAAATCTGCTACGTATACATTTCATCCCACAATTTTATGGACCCAACATGTGGACTTTGTTGTGTAGGGTTATGTTGTTTAAACTAGAATAAAACAATGAAAACATGAATTGGGAAACAAGTAAAGGAGCACACCTGGCATGATATTCCCATAGAGCGTAGTTTGCAGAACGGATCTTGGCATCAATAAATCATCAGAACAACTGCCAAATGCCTTCTAAATTTCTACCCACAAAGATGTCATCCCCATATTTTATGTATTTGTAGGGTTTAATCCCAATAGTAAACCTACTATATCACAGTTACCAATACAAAGCACTCATGGATGATATAAACACTGACACTAATTGTTCTCAGGTCACCCATTAAAAATGTGAAAAATTGATAAAAAAATATCACCAAAATCAAATTCAAATGTCCCAAACAATATTTTCTATAGATAACAGGCATATATTGTGCAGTTGTTAACCTTAGAGGGGTGAAATGCACTCCCGAAGATGGCATACTTATGTCTGCAATACAGCCTATATAGTAGAATGCCCAGCTGGCACCACCTGCAGTCTCGTTCTGGTGCCATGACCCCAGATGACCCCGGAAATCCAACATGGCCGCCACAACTGGAATTAAGGTAGCAGAACACAGTATTAGTGGGCGAACCCCGGGTCTATGACGCGGGTACATAAAATAGTACGGATAAACTTGTTGAAGGAGAGGTAAAAAGCCTTATTTGAGGGGCAGCCAGATATAACCTGTGCTACGTGGTCACGGAAGGTGTCGACTCTGAGACTGCATGGTTTGGATTGTGAAAGTTTTCTATTTTGTGTATAAATGCGCCCCATTACGCGACTGCCCTTCTAGCGTGAGTCGGCTGCAGTTCTGTGACCTCCGCAGAGGGGCATTTCAAAGAGGGCGTGAGAAGACGATACGCCGACAGTATTTTTTTGTTTTTTTAATATATTGTGGCTTGTACCTTCAACTCAAACATATCCGATTTTGGTATTCCAAAAGTGCACCCTACTATACTTTTCATTGCGTCGAAGCCAGTCACCTTGAGGCCCTTAACTATAGAAATCCCCATAGGCCGAAAACTGTGTTCTGCTACCTTCAACCGCAACGGGTATTGGCCCAAAACTGACAAAAGCGTTATATTTGGGCAAAGTTGCTTGGTATGTCGGGTCCTGGCGTAGACTCCCTTGAAATAAGCCTGTTTGTTCTACCGTCAGACAGCCGTTGCCATGGCAACGGCCACTTTGGGCCTTTCCCTATGCTTAACTATGGGACTTAGTGTGAAAGCGCCTTTGGTCCGAAACCCGCACCCCCCCCCTTTTTCTGCGGCAACTAACCTTGAATCTAACCCTAAATCACTCCTAACGTAACAACAGACACAGATTGTCTCCGTTTTAATGAAAAGAGCAGCCAGAATAGTGAATTTGATCAGATAATGAGACCACTAAATGGCCCGTTCTATAAGCCCTGTACGGGGCCTACCTAGTGGCAGGTGCCAAAGTATAAAGTTGCCGAAATCTCAGCAACCGCTTGAAAGTGGGGAAAGTTAATTGGCAGAAGTTTACATCTTTACTAGTTTTGTTGTCTGAACGATAAAAATCAAAGGTCAAGTTCGTTCAAGGTAGCAGAACACAGTATTAGTGGGCGAACCCCGGGGTGTATGACGCGGGTACATAAAATAGTACGGATAAACTTGTTGAAGGAGAGGTAAAAAGCCTTATTTGAGGGGCAGCCAGATATAACCTGTGCTACGTGGTCACGGAAGGTGTCGACTCTGAGACTGTATGGTTTGGATTGTGAAAGTTTTCTATTTTGTGTATAAATGCGCCCCATTACGCGACTGCCCTTCTAGCGTGAGTCGGCTGCAGTTCTGTGACCTCCGCAGAGGGGCATTTCAAAGAGGGCGTGAGAAGACGATACGCCGACAGTATTTTTTTGTTTTTTAATATATTGTGGCTTGTACCTTCAACTCAAACATATCCGATTTTGGTATTCCAAAAGTGCACCCTACTATACTTTTCATTGCGTCGAAGCTAGTCACCTTGAGGCCCTTAACTATAGAAATCCCCATAGGCCGAAAACTGTGTTCTGCTACCTTAACTCTATTAGCCTACAGGCATGAACTTGCAAATAAACTTTCTTAATATGAAATGGTATACATGCTGTTTTCTTTGCTCAGCACTCTGGGTTTGGGAAAGACTATGACAGTTGGATACCATAACCAGTAAGAGTAGTCTAGCCCCCTGCTATAGTGATGGCACAAATTTTTGTGGCCCATTGAAATGGAAACGGTCGCTACCCTATACATCATCTGAACTATAACTTCAAACTTGATGTTTTAGCAACATGTATATATCAATAGCATATTCCTTTCAAACTGGAGGCATACAATCTTTATTGACACGACAAAAGTAAAGCGACTTTCGTAAGGTCTACATGTATAACAACTACTTACAGTACAACTAAACACATATATATGGATATCTATAGGTATGGATACATCAACATAAAGGGTCTAGCATGTCATTTACACTATTGGTTCTACGGTATAAACAATCGTGGATATATTTGCCTACTTGTACACAATGTGGATTATCGCCTCCCAGAATGTACTTGAATTTATCTATCGAACAGAGAGTAGCAAAGTCTTTAGAGCAAGTGGAAATTAATGTGAACAGCTCTGTGCGTTTATCATCATATCGAGAACAATCCATAACGAAGTGACGTTCGTCTTCGATCTCATTTTGACAGAATGGACAAAACCTCTGGTCACGGGGAATTTTAGAATATCTTCCGGTTTCTATATTTAGTTTGTGACTACAGATTCTTATCTTTGTAATTGCTCTACGAAGTTCGAAATTGTGTACATTCGAAAGATACTTCTTTTGTCCGTATCTTTCCTTTAGCGTAGAATAAATGGAAAGTTTTGAGTTATTCTGGATAGAAGAATGCCATTCTTGAATGTATATATCCTGTAAACGGAGTCGTAATTGGTCGATTAGCATATTAACATGATACAACCTCGGGTTTGTCCATACATACCCAAAACCATTATAGTTGAGAATGTCAGTTACGTGATTTGTCCGATCGTATTCACCGGAAAGTAAAACATCATATGCTTCACGTAGTAAAGAATCTTCGGGTAAGTTTGCTAGACAGTGCCAGTATTTGATTAATTGTATCTCAGCGTTGATCGAAATGGGAAAGGTTCCTAACTCACCACGGATGCCGTCATTTGATGATTTTGCATGTACTCCAAGTAAAAATTTTTGGAAATTCATGTCAATGGTATCAAATTCTGGGATACTGATATGTGAAGGAAGTCGTATGTTTTCAATTGCGAAGTTGTCACTTTCTAATTTCATTCCTGATGCCAGTTTCAATAATCTATCCTTGTCTTATCTTTTCTTAAAATGGATGACGTAAGTATGATTGAGGTCCGAAGACACACTCTTTCTAACAGTTGCAGGGAGATCTCCCTCTAAATGGAGTTTGTTTAAAAAGGAAGAGGAAACAGTTTTGGGTGAAGATTCTGGAATTTGTTTGGATACTATAATTTTGATTGTTTTAGAAGTTTGGTCAAAACATGTGAGTTCGGCTCCGTACAGTAGAATAGGCAATACAAACTTGTTGAAAAGGCTCATTCCTAAATGAATTGGAATGTTCTTTTCAGAGAATAAAAGTGACTTCAGTTTGAATAAAGCTCTCATGGCTTTAGTCTTTAAATATTTCCTGGCTGCTTTAAACTTACCCGAAGAAGTCAGGGGAATACCAAGGTAAGCATATACATTGTAAGTCTTGCATTCTCCATCTACCTTGACCCCCTCCCCCCAACAATCCCGTTTTTAATGGGGGTATAACAAAATCAAAAAAGAAAGAAAACTAGACAAGAGAGACAAGACGTTTTTTCACTGTTTTCATTTTTTTTATATCATTTCAAGGAACATACAAGAGAAGAAGGAAAGAAAAAGGGATGTGTCAAGTTACCCACGACAGGTTACTTGTCCGCCGAGCTCCCACCAACCCACTCCTGCCAACTTGACACATCCAAATAAGAAAGACATACAAAACGTACAAGACAGACAGTTTATACCAGTAGACTGATACGACTACAGGGAAGCAGGGGATTAAAAGCGAAGTCGCAGTTTTCCCCCGTCGACCCTCGCCCACTGCACTGAGCACCACAGAGACATACAGAGGTCTTATAGGGACTAGGGTACATTGCAGGTAGGTAGGTACATATGTACATTGTGGGTGCTGCAAGTCTCTGCAAGAAACTGTATTATGTAGTTTATGATAGGTGGAACATAGTATTACACAGATACCAAATATGCAAATGTAGAATTGATTTGCATGATCTTGCAAAAATGGCAAAACTGCTTAATGATACTTAAATGATGCAAATTTTTTTCTTGTGACATGAGTACTTTAGTCAATGGTGAACATTAGTTACCATGCATAAATCATGTAAATGTGTAAGTCATTTGCATAAAATTTAAAACAGCTCTAAATATTTTATGCAGGTATGAGGTTGCCAAACTCCAGTTTATAGATGGTTCTAATCTTTAATTTTAACTCCATTTCAAACCTAAATCTTAATCTAATTAAAGAATCTAGTGCAGGAAAAATCATGGTCCTCACACTGTTCTCAGCAATATCAAGAATGCTAAAGAACCTACAACCATTTTCTGTTATTCTGAATTTTAAGGTGCTCAAATTGTAAGGTTATATGAAAATGCTTGATCATTTGTTTGCATGGTATGAGGTATCTACCTTATTTCATTGGATAACAATAGTCAGGGAATGATAATGCAACTGTTGTACATTATTGTAATCAACTGATACAAAAACTTTTAGTTTGTCTACATCCTACCATGCTGTATTTATTAGTACCACCAAATAATAGGGGGACCATATCATGTGAATTGTTTATGTAATGTTTGGAAATATCATGAATATAAAGTAATGTGGTAAAATGTACATGTACATCTCAATGTCAACATCATTTCTATTGTTGAACACAATGATTTTGTTATTCAGAATATTTTTGCCATAAAATTTTACTTGTCGTGAGTAATACACGACGTACATTCGAGGTGAGCAATCTGCTTTTGTTCCATGAAAGTTACAAACTGTCAAATAACATAGTCATTATCTGCTTTCAACTGCCTTCCTTCTTTTGCAGCAAATTTTATCATCTACTGGTAGTACCTGAAGTAGCTGCTTTAACTTTTCTTTCACTTTTAAATATGCTTTTACCTCAATATCCTGAACAGAAGAATAACCACTTGATTGCTGTGACCTTCTTAAAGAAGGCTGAACAGTACTCCTGTCTTAAGTGTCCAGTAATCATTGATTTCTCACAGTTACATGCTCTCACAAATCCAGTGCCATTTATGTGCCACCCATTGACATGCTGTTGTAGAATAAATGACTGTAGATAATTCCACAACCAATTCAGGTACTTGATGTGAATCAAAGCCAGTGC
>NC_049997.1:1492751-1496221 GCF_000003815.2 Branchiostoma floridae | reverse complement strand
AAATATGAGTCAATTCTGAAGGATATGTGAATGAAAACTCAAATGTATACAACAGCCATGTAGCAGTGGATCTTGTGGGACATACGTCAGTCCAGCCTCATACAGAATTGGCTTTGTGGCCAATTTGTGGCAAATTTACAAGCAGCAATTTTCAGATTTCGTGTAAACAGTTTAACAGGCACGTCCACTGATTATTTTTCAATCCTGTTTTTCTATCCAGTCTGCCATAATGCTGGTACCCAACCATATTGGTCCGAGGCAACATGCACACTGGCTATAATGACACACAATGGATGGCAAATACATGTAGGCAATAAATGTATACATTGGTAGACTAAGGTCCACTTTACATTACGCTTTTCGCGTTAGTGGGACTGCGTTTGCGGGAGCCCCGTGTAAAGAGAGTTCCCGTTAACGTAGTCCCGCTATCTTCAAATTTTCTCCCGTCCACTCCGAAGTGTACGCCCGTAGGCTCAGCGGGAGTCCCCGTCAACTTCAAACTGTGTATAAAGAGAACTCGTCGGGCTCGCGTTAGCGGGAGGTCAGGGTTCAGCAATTAGCATAAAGCTAATTTGTAGAATTCTGCATCACACAGTGTGCCCTGGACAAACTTCTGCCAAAAGGTCGCCGGTAACCTTATGTAACTCCAAATCGTCTGGTTGATAGGATCGCCACCTCGATCGCCATTGCCAAAGCAAGGGCAGCGGGGTAAGCAGGGTGAATTCTAGCTGGGCGACGTCCCATCAACATCTCCCGGTATCTCAGGCGTCTCCTGTGCGCTAGCCTTGCTCCCTGCCTCATGTTGGACATAACTCGAATGAGACACGTAAAGAAAAACACCTGAAACACGGCGAGCAACAAATGTGGTGGCGGCTCTCCCGCCATATATTTGATTCGCGCCTTATGTCACAGTGGGTCAGGTAAGGTCACTACCGCATGCCCTAAGCATCGCGGGTGTCCTGCCAGATTTCCGGGCGGTGTGTAAAGAGGTCCCGATAGCGGCATCCCGACAGCGGGAAATTTCACCGCTGACGCGAAAAGCGTAATGTAAAGTGGGCCTAAGTCTTCACTGCCACAAACAATTGACATGTGATCTTGAAGTGTAGGGGATGAGACAATTGCAGCCATCTTTCATCATCATCATCCAGGCGCGCTGGTTGCACGAATGGACATGACTCTCTCCCTCATCTTTAAAGCATTTTTCTTGATATTGCTTATCTGTTGGTCGACAAGTCACATCAATAGCTTTCTAGATGTCACGCCATCTGTTTTCTGTTCCCCAATGAGTAAAGGCAGAGCAGATTGTAAACATGCATCAGTGAATCCATCCATCTTCCGTAACAGGGGACAGTATCTGCAATTCATGGGACTGACTTTTTGGCATTATCACCAGAGTGAATTTAAAAAACGCCCCCTCCGCAACAATGGACTCTTCCAGCACAATGAGTGACCTCATTGGCTGGTCACTAATTGGATCAGCCAGGCACACCTGTCAGGTGGTGGGGTCGTTGACCTGGGCACTCCAAGCTTAGGAATCCAGAATCACCCCCAAATAAATCATTAGGCCTAGGAAAAAAAATGTTGTGTTTCCTGTTTCAGTCCTGAAAAAATTAGGGTCGGTACATGTTGGGATTATCTTTTGTTTTCTATAGACTTCGGCCAAAACTCTAGTGATACAGTACAATACAGCAATACAATTTGGCAATTAAAGTAAAACTGAAACTCATGTGGACACAGGAACAAATTCTGCATTACACACATTTGCATGAATTATCAGAAAATGTGATCAAAGCCAGCTTCTTTCTGAACATTTAGATTCGCAGGGATTCAATTTCGGGTAGCGAGAAAGAGGACCGTTCGCGGTTGTTTTGAAGTTCACACGGAGCACCATGCACTTTAAGTTCACAGTGAAGTGTCCACCGCGAAAACCGCGAACATTAAACCACTGCGAACATTACTGCATTTACAGTAACATAATCTATGCATAATGGGGATCAACTAATATGTTTATGCATAATTGACGCAAATGAGGAAATTATTTGCATAATCAATGACGGACACAATCAATACACCAGTTGTAAAGATAAAATCATTTGGCAAAGGCATGGGTTTGTGAAACTCTAGTTTTGAAGTGGTTTATGTCAAATATTATACATGGATCCTTCGAATAAATATTTAATGCACCTCTTTACAAAATTTCAGGTCACTTGATTGTAACACCAGGGTATAGGGGGCAAGAGACACATTTTTGGTCTATAAATGACTTAAAAACCTTTTAATGAAATCATTTTAAAAAAAGATGAAAGAGAGCACCTGGGTATTGGCCCACTCTACTCTGATGCCAAATTACAGGTCATTCAGTCCAGGAATGACAGAGACGAATCGATTTGACGATTTTGCAGGAGAAGAAATGTCAGGAAAAGCAAGATATTTAAACCATACCTGTGGCATGGCCAAAGTATATTGAGCGTTCTGTAGCACCTGAATATACAGTGTTAGTGTTTAGCAGAAAGTTTAGCATTATGATTACTATCAACAAAGATGAGCTTCCAAGATATATGTGATTCTACTTTGTAGAAACCTTACTACTTTATAAAATTAGATACATATGACCATACAGTAACAATTGTAGAACAGTTGTAAAACAATTGATGGCCAAGTGGGTTATGATCCAATTAAATTAGCTACCGGTAGCTGCAAGGTAAGGGCAACAAAAAGTGTTGACATGACCTGACTTCCACATGGAAAAGGAATGAGGCCTATTTGGGCTTGTCCTGATTTATTGCAAAGCCTTTTACTTCTGCAGTAAACTCTATTAACCTGTATCAAAAAGATGTATGCAGTGCTGAAGTCTGCTTTATTACTGTATGTGAAATCAAGAGAGAATGGAAGATGGTGTGCCACATGGCTGGTGGTGAGAGAGCTTACAATCCCCGGGGGCAGGCCCATCCTTTACTAAAAGCTTCCCTGCCATCTGAAAGACAGCAAAACAAATGGATGTACTCCGAGTTCCCCTTTCACGCCAGGCGCACTAGCATGCGCTAACAATAAGGAGACAAATAGGCTGACAACACAGAGGGATATCAGCATGCTGTTCATGACTGCTGCCTTGAAAGTGCGGCATGTTGCTTATAGTTGAAGGTAATTTGTAAAATGTACAACTAGATTAAGTTCACTGCATCATCCTATCATGAGAGTTTCAGTGGAGTATGTTCTGAGCATAAAAGTGCTATAATGTGCCAGAATTCATCAACCAGTTTAAGTCACATCCATGGACTTTGACATCCAGTTCATATCAGAGAAAAAGGTGGACAGAACTCTCCTTAATGTACTTCCCATCATCCAGCAGGACATCTCTCTGAGAGTCCACATCTACTGGACCCCCCCTTCAACACACACAGACCAATACCTGAAACTCCCCCCCCCCCACTTCAACACCCACCAACCAATACCTGGAATTTCCCCCCCCC
>NC_049997.1:1488909-1492452 GCF_000003815.2 Branchiostoma floridae | reverse complement strand
ACACAGGACGCAGGAGTATGTACTATGTTTACTACCAACACTGATTAACATACGTGCAAAATCCAACTTAAATTGTGTGGCACAGAGGTTAGGCTAGGAGTTACTATCACTATGATATCTACATGTAAGAATTGAATTCAGGTTTCTAGTAACTAATGACATACTGTACTGTTAATGTATTTATATTTGCGGGGATGTAATGATGTGGTAGGGAGAAAACGTAGTGTTCACATTGGTTTTGAGTTTCGGTAGCACAAGTGTCACATACTGCACAATAATGGAAATCCTGCATCTTTTTGCATAGCAAGTCAGAAACCTGCATGACTAGGACACGGCAAGGGTGCTACAGATGGAGGGAATAGTCATTTTCAGCAGTGCTGGCATGATCAACTGTCACTGATGTAACCATATCTACCCTCTTGATGTATAGCACTGCTCGATAAATGTGTACTATCCAATATTCAAACGTTGGGTCCATGTTCAGTTTGTGCTTTGCTCAACTTTTTCAAGCATCTTCACTGCAATATATAGTACAATGTATGTACATGTAGCACTTACACAAGGAGACTGGCGAGGTAAAGACAAACCCCAAAATTTGCACTGGTTTTGAGTTTGCGGAGAAGCAGTCACTGCGAAAACTAAAACAGACATTTCTCCATTTATGATAAATTGCTACAAAGAAGCAAAAAGAATAAATGCACAAGGAACAAATATCCCAGTATACTACAACTTACACAATAGCAAGCTTCTAAGTTGTAAATGTCATGATTAGAACATTCAAATATTTGACCTGAAGAAACCGTATGTTAATATTGGCGGTTAGTTATCATGCTGATCACATCCTAATTTTAATAATTTCTCATAAACAATATTCTTACATCAATCTTACATTACATATTAATGGCAAAATATTTGTTGATTTATTTATTTACATTACATACCCGGTAAACCTCCTTATGGCAAACACATAACTCTGACTAACTGAGGTCATAATGCAGTTAGAATTAAGGGTTAATGCCCCGAGATGTATATGGTGTCATAATGCCTGATCCTTTGCCATAACCACGAATAAAACCACCGAGTGAGCGAAGTATTGACACAATGACACCATATACATCGAGGAACAGGCGGGTCATTACATCAATTTTACATTACATATTAATGGCAAAATATTTGTTTATTTATTTATTTATATTACATATCCGGTAAACCTCCTTATGGCAAACACATAACTCTGACTTTCACCCAAGTCCTGTTAACGCTAGTTCACCTTTATTCATTGGATGACCTTTATCCGTTGCTTTAAAAAAAAAGGAATTTAGGGATATCATGTCGAAGGACGTTGGTTTCAAATTGCAACTT
Source organism: Branchiostoma floridae (assembly GCF_000003815.2). Taxonomy (NCBI): domain Eukaryota; kingdom Metazoa; phylum Chordata; class Leptocardii; order Amphioxiformes; family Branchiostomatidae; genus Branchiostoma; species Branchiostoma floridae. The sequence continues at coordinate 1,491,090 of NC_049997.1, read as the reverse complement.
TTCCAGGATATTGCAGTTTAAAACTGCCACATGGTGACTTGATATGCTTAAATATCCTGTATTTAAAAACAACGGATATAGGTCACCGAACGGATAAAGGTGAACCAGCGTTACCAAGAAACCTTTAGAGCCCAGATACAAGACTCAAAATAGGCTTTAAGGACAGGTGTGGAGTTTACTATGTCTGGTCGTCAATCCTATTTTGAGTCAATCAGATACGTTATCACCACACCCATACGTTTTATTATGTTCCATTATTTGTTGCAGGCTCCCTTGGAAATCAGTTGTTGACAAGTGAAGGGACTACTCTACTTACAGCGGCGATCGCGTTATAGTTAACACCCGTCAGCGTCAGTGACGCGTCAGAAATCGTCAGTGACGCGTCAGAAATCGTCAGTGACTGGTCAGAAACCGTCAGACATCGTCAGACGCCCGTCAGAATTCGTCAGAGTCAAACGCTGACCAGTCAGCGTCAGCGTTAATGATATGTATGAGATGGGGTCAGGTTTCATGTTTATTTTGTACCCCGACAAGACAATAGCAATTTTGTCACCTCCTAGTGTGCGAGTTTTCGTTGCGATGTTGCGGCAGGTCGTTGACCCCCGAAATACGCAGCTTACGTGGATATGCCACGCTTCTGGGAGGGGAAAGTTGTTAACTTAATAATTGCTCTTCTGAACAGCTTAAATACACACACAAACCTAAAAGGGGTTGGCAATGATTAGAGTATGAGTCATTCTTGTTGAAGATTAATTGCTAAAAAGAAATTCAGTGTTGTCTACTCGAGCCGACTGTGGCCATATTGTTTAAATTTATCACGTTGTTATTTGGGCTCTAACCGCTCGACCGATCTGAGACTGGGAGGGACTTATATACGGACTTTCAGTGCTTTAGCGACTCATTTCTTAGATCGTTATTTTCTACGGGTTTCATTTGATAAATGTAAGAAAATGGCATCGTGGTCAATAATGACACCGGGGAAATCGTCTGACACGGCCGGGTACAATCGACATTTTTGATCATGCGAAATTTCCAGGTACGGGTGAAGAAAAGCCGGCCTGAGAAACCAATTGTTATATTCTTTAGCAGATAAATGACAGATTTTATCGAGATCGATTCTTGTCTTGCACTTGTCGGCAAATACCGATATTTTTTGTATTGCTTCAAAAACTCACACATCGACGGGAAACACGTGTAGTTTCCAATTTCCCGAGCCAAAACAGTCCGTGCGATTAGAAAAACAGCTCACAAAACTGCGATCTACGTAGTAGCTAAGTGAATACTCGTATATGATTGTAACGCAGTTTGAAAAGCTAGCAATGATATCCGATGTTACAAAACTGTGTCAGCGTTTTTATGTATCCACGGAACAAAGAAAAATACGGCAAAATGTAAAGCACAGCGCATGCTAAAAAAGATGTTGGACCCGAACGTACCTTACGTGTAAACAAACATGAATGCTAGCGGTACAACTTCTCTGCGGGTTCAAACTGCGATTGATTAAGCCGAAGATTTAACTAAAATTTGTGCACTGTAACAAAAATAGCGAGAACAGTTTGGGATCTGAATGAAACTGAACTATAGATTATACGATTTGATACATCGGCTTCTGATCGCGCGCGAAACAGCAGCTCCGAGGACGGCCACTACAAATGTACACTCTCCCACGATGCGCGATCTTGATTGACAGATCGCGGTTGTTTGAAGATCGTGCCGCCCGCGCCGGACTGTCTGAAACTTTGCAGGACGCAAATTCAATCATTTTTGACAGCCAACCAGCAAAGAGGAAAACTGACAGCAAAAATAACTTGATACTTGTCTATAAATGAGGTTCTGTCGCCGGCGTTCGAAGAACCCCGAAACATGGCTCGCAAAAAATAAACGAAAGACTTGCAGTTCGAAATCTAATACCGGTAAGACCAAGGAGGTTACTTGGTAAGACGGAAAATTTGTGGCAACCAGGAACCGGGATAAATCTAAAAGAGGGAAGGGCCCATGCAGAAATAAATGTTTTGTCCATCAGACGTGCCCGTCGAAACTGTCTCTTTCTGTCAAATTTATGCATGGTCAACATATCCGATGCTTTATTTAGTACATTACTTGTGCTCGCAATTATGAGGGTAACGAATTTCTGTTTAGGCTCTGGAAACTACAAGGGCGTGTTTCCCGTCGGCGTGCGAG
>NC_049997.1:1486946-1488809 GCF_000003815.2 Branchiostoma floridae | reverse complement strand
CATTATCGTGTTTGGCGATAAGTGGAAGACAAGAATTGATCCGGTAAAATCTCTTGTTATTAATTAATGTTTTGAGTAGAGTTACTACTATATGGTTCCTCAAGGCGGTTTTATTAAATCCTTAGAATTTTTGAGTCCATGGCAAACGTGTACAATCATCATCATCTGAGTACAATACATTTTACCGCCATGGTAAAGATCACCGTAATTACGATAAGTTGATTATTAATTAAGACATCATTAGCTACTTTTGTAGGCTAGGAATTTAGGTTTTCGTCCGCCGGCTTTTTCCTGGAAACACTGCTGCTCGTACCGTCAAGGGCGCAACTCAGCATGAAGACCTACCTGTTCCTGAGGGAGCTCTTGGGTCGGAACATCGCCATCGGACGTTCCTGCTCATCGGACAGTCGACCAGGGCATATTCCAACCATACGCCATGGCATATAATCAACCTTATGTGTTTTTTAATCTATTTATTAAGTGTGTTTTGTCTGATATCAGTTCAAAAGTTCTGTTGAATTCACTAACACTAGTTCTAGTTCTACTTTGTTTAACGGTAGCTAGGCTAGAAAAGTAGGATTCAGGTCACCATCCGCCGGCTTCCTTGGCACTTGTCGAGGTTGCAACTCAGCCAAGACCTACCTGTTCCTGGCGGAGCTCTCGGGACAGAACATCGCTGACGGGCAGTCGACCGACGAAACCATACTCCAGGGCATATATTCAACCTTATGTGTTTTTTAATCTATTTGTTGTGTTTTGTCTGCTGTTAGTTCAAAAGTTCTGTTGGATTAACTAACATTGGTTCTATTTCTAATATGGATAAAGGGATTCGGGTTTCCATCCGTTTAATAGCTTCCTTGGCACAATGATGATCGTTGAGAAATCTTACGTGTGTGCAACTTATGTACGCTTCATCATAACATATAACGTTTAAAACCTGGAAGGTAAGTTTATACCAGGTTTTCCATCATCATTCTGCTGCTATCCGATCGAAAATCATCTATTCCGAGTGTTGGAAATACGGTAAGTACATTGCTAAATGCGCTAGAGTATGAAGAAACCCAATGCCTTAAGTCATCTCGAGTCGCTGTACGTGTGTGGTACCACATACAAAATGTTTCAGTATAAACCACAACTGAATCTGTCTAACAAAGAGAGAGACGCTTTGTGTGGAACATAACGATGTGGGTTTACGATACATGTCGTTCAAAAATATTCAAAATATATTCATCGACACTAAATATCGCTATCAAGTAGAATAAACCAAGAAAAAAAAATCAAACACGGCGGAAAAACATGCACCGTGCTGATTGTTCTTACAATAAATGAATGAAGACCTTTATTGCACATTTTTGCCACACCGGGCCGGCGGGCCCGGACGGTACAGTACCGGTGGGCCCGTTCTTTGAGAATGCCGCCAAACCAAGGTCCTTGGTGAAACTCAAAGAAGCCGCGCCCCGGCCGCATGTGTCAATCAATTGAGCGGCGCGGTGGGAGGGTCCGGGTCAGACCCATTTTTGCTACAATTCTACCGGTATCTGAACATCTAATAAACATATTCACATGCACAAAACATCTATTGATTTTGATTACAACAATGCAGGCCTCATATTTTCACCCCAAACCCCAAAGATTGACAACATTTCCCACTTTCTAAACGCCACACAAAACTCTATCCTAAGCCGTGACGTCGTGATTACGACGTGTACACGCCGCCTGCGTGTGTCATACCAAGGACGTTACATCGTTGATCACTATAGAATCTTTGGTTATAATTAATAGGAAGCGAGGACGAAGTAGCTCTAAAATAGCCCCACCATTCCAGGTGTGTATTTGTCGAACGTTAATGGTGCAAAGATATTC
>NC_049997.1:1481711-1486846 GCF_000003815.2 Branchiostoma floridae | reverse complement strand
CGAGCGGATGTTCCCGATCGCTGATCACAAATTCGGCGGCAAAATCTTCGATAAAAAACACACCAAAACCTCTTCAAAGCGGATTATTTGACAGAGAACTCCTTTTTTTCAGTGCTGTGCCGTTAAATTCTTTATATACACTGATATAAACATAGCCAAACACGTAGTTCCTGCAAGCTCGGCCTCGCGAGGAGCCGCCAATACCTTCGTTTCCCGCCAACAGTTGTGCAAATCTTGCCTACAGTAGCCAATCAGAGACACGTATGTGCTACGTCACGTGATATTTACATACTGTTACGCAATGCTGGGTCCGTCGTCCGTAATGTAGCAGCTAAACATGGCAAAGTTTTCAGTTGAAGTTTACGCTGTATTTAACTTAAAAATACCGGGACTCGAACTTATATGATATTTTTACGTCTTGCACAATAATTATATAAAGGTAGCCCAGCCAAAAATGTATTTTTGTAGTCGATCATGGCCGGCAGCTCGCTTGTTTGATGGTTGTCTGCCGCTAGTTTCTGGCCGATGGGCGTGCTTTGCGTTGCCGAAAATAATATAACTGTTACATTGCCGCGTTCTTCGGGTTGACTTTTTGGATTGACCTTTATTTTATTAAAAGAAATAGGTATCCTGAGAATGTTTCCCCACCTCAGAACTTTTTTACTACACAGTGTCGTGAACATGATGTTGACAATTTTGCTCCGATTTTTTGCAAACGTAGCGTTACACTACCTCCCGGCCGGCGCTCGCTGAGCAGAGTTTTATCGAGGAACGCTACTTTCGTGATAAAATCTATTGCAACAACAATAATCAACAGGCAAATAAAGAGCTGATGAGCAAAATAAGTAATTGATAAAGTAAGAACAAACAACTCCACTCTTTAATAGCAAGCAGTACTTACTTAGTACGTAAATAATAATAGCAAGCAGTACCAGAAGAAAATTCGATCTACTGAAATGCAGGCAAGATCGCCGTCTCTTTCCGCTGTTCCGTTTTTGTATCGGCAAGTTACTGCGCAGCATGACGCAAATTAGTTCTCCTCCCACTAATCTGTGATGTTACCGCGGCCTGCATATGAATGGTTCGTCATTTGATAACGCTGACCAGTCAGAAATGCGGCAGTTTCCGTCAGTGACGCGTCAGAAAAATGCTGTGACGGAATAATGTCCGTCAGAAATCGTCAGTGACGCGTCAGAAATCGTCAGCGTCAGTGACGGGTGTTAACTATGGCGTGAACGCCGCTGTAAGACTGCCCAGTGTTCTTGTACTACTGAAGGCTTCTTGACAGACACTAACTAGCTTTCTATCAACACATGAACAGTATATTTTAATGGCTATCTCTTATATATCTTATAAGTCTCTTCTGTCCTCTCTCTAGAAGACTTAGGAGTTCTAATATTGCTGGATACAAGGATGGCCATGGCAGGGCTCGAAATACCACCTGCATATGCAAGTTAGTGCACGTATTTCTGGTGTCTACATGCACCTGCACCTAACCTGCACTGGTCCATGTACTGGAATTTGTACATAAATGTCCTATGATGTAGGTGTATCGTACAACTACTATCTGCATTGACTGTTACCACCTACAAATCATAAAAGAAAAAAAAAGCAATGTTTCCTGTACAATTTTAGTATGGTCCATACTTTCTAAATTCAGAGTACTGCAGGTCAAATTTTCTATGTTACCTGCACCAGTGAAGATATTCAGACAAAAGTATTTGGAGCCTGGCATGTGCATGTGCTGACACTTACCACCATGCCTGTAACAGCACTTCTCTTGAGGAATGGTCTGCTGTCCTGTAGAAATCCAGAAACACTGCGCTCCCTCACATGTCTGTAATGAGTTATCACACTGTTACAAAAGTGTTAGCTTTATGTACAGATACATGCTACATGCAGCCTGCAAAGTTCAACAATTCACTCATGGTATACGGTTCTAATTCAAAAACGAATCTTGAAGGTCTGTAATATTTCAAAAGTAACTATATCATACATATTCATAATCTATAAAGGGAGAGGTTTATGTCTATGAATATGAATATTCTATGACCACAAGAGAAGTGCATTTTCTACACAGCCAGAGGCACCATTAACATTGAAATTTTCCCCACATTTCATGTAAATGTAACACATAACTACATACAGTGAATTAGGCCACAGCAAGTAAATTTTATGGATGACATCCTATGCAGAGTGCAAAAATAACGAGATAGCCACAAAAAAACAAGATGGGTAAAAAAACAAGATGGCTAAATTTTCAAAATAGACGCCATAAATGTCACAAGATTTGAAGTGACAAAACGTGGTATCACAACTAACAAGGCATTCATTCCTGTATGAAAGAAGTGAACTAGTGTATTAAAAGTGACACTATTGTAGTAGACTGGTATCACTTGCTAAACTGGCAACTACACGCATGGCTTCCATATTGGTGGCACTTTTACAACTATCCAACAAGTTTCAATTCTGCAACTATAGTCATGGCTACCTCCCTAGTGTCACTTCGACAAGTACAATAAGGCTACAACACGACATGTTTTGCCTATTTTGGTCTATCTGACCATCCCTGAAGAGAAAAAATTCCTATTTTTCCCCTGAAATCAGGCAAAAATTAAGGAGCGTGCTGATGTCATCCAAAAAATTTATTTGCTGTGGCCTTAGTAATATTACTGCAATATCATTACAAGAGTCCTCTCTATTGTTCTGCCAGCTATTTATATAAATCAAACAAGCATTAACTCTCTAACACCCTGCTCAGTCTCTACTGCAATACTTCAGGCCCCTTCACACTTAAACCCGATCAGCACCAATCAAGCAGAACCAGCCAAATGGAAGAATTTGCAACATTTGCACCACATTCTGGTGGGAATTCCGAATGGACCATATATTCCCTTCACACCAGGCAGAATGAGCCAGAATGCCCTCTGAATGAAATTTTTGGATAAATTCTTTGGTATTCGCAGTGCATTATAGATATTCTCGCTGCATTCCAGATGCCTATTCTGGCCGCATTCCAAGTGACTCGCAGTTTCGGTTCTCCATTGAATGAGATCAGATTGTTTTGAATGATATTGGAATGCCGTAGAATGCGGTCATACTGCAGTTAGAATACACTATGAACGCTGTTCCATATTTCTCCAATTCAAATTCACCTTGAGAATTTTGCGCATGACAAAACATTTGTGCCAGCGACAGCAATGTGGGAATTTCTGATAAGAATGCACAACGAATGCCTACACAAAGAATTTTTAATAAGACGGCATTCTGGCTCATTCCCCCTCTTGTGTAAAGAGTTGTTCTGTATCTGTATCTGTATAGCCGATATAAGTGCCCTTCGGCATATCACAACAGCTTCGCAGGCACACGGCGTGACAGCAGCTGGTTATATTACACCGAAGGACCCGTCAAACCTAACTTTTGTACATCTACAATGTATCTGCAAGCGTTCTTTAAAACTACCCAGAGAAGATGCCCCTACTGTACTTGGTGATAACAAATTCCACTCTACGAGGGTTCTGGGAAAGTACGAATTTTTAAACACATCAATCCTAGGTTGGTAAGTCTGGTATTTGAAGGCATGACTGTTTCTTGTTCTTCCCACCTGAGAATGCCCCTCCTGCAGATGATGGTGTCATACAGCACACACACACCCAGCACGGTGATGCCCTGTTCCTTCACCAGCATGGCACAGCCTGCCAGCACCAGGCACAGGGTGTACTGTCTGTGGTACACCACGGGAGGGAACTCCAGACTGCTGCACACTGTAGATACACTTCTACAACACAAAACACAACATTCAGTAAGGAGCAATTGCCATCATTCTTAACCCTTAAACTGCCAAAACCGGATATATCCGGCACACATATACATGCCCTGTGTGCCGCTCCCGGATATATCCGGGACAGCGTATTCCCCTGAAGTAGCAGTAGCACACGAACCCCGGAAGTTAGGGACTTCAGCCTTGTTCGCGGGTTTCTTTTTGGAGGTCAGCGGCCAACCCTGGCACTTATAGCATTTTATAGGGCTGAAACTCTGGCACTTTAAGGGTTAGCTTGTTCATTATCAATTATAATTCAGAACTATGATAATAATTTTCCTTCATTGAAATGGACACACAATAAAATCGAACCCTTCTTAGTAAAACTGACCTTGCGTGTAACGATTTCTTGTTTGGACATAATGAGTTATAAATACAATCAATGTAGTGATAATAAGTTGTGACTAGATGTGTCAGTACTGATGTCTTACTTTGTGAAGGCCAGGAACGACAGAAGGAATAACAGCCCAGCCAGAACATCCGCTCGACCAACAATACCACTCACCTGGAACACAAAAGAAAATGTTATTGTCTTCAGTAACAATACTTCAGCTACAATACCTGAGGGTCCAGCAGCTTTACCTTTTTTCATAGCATTAATTGCTTTTGTTGTCCTAGCTCTATCAAACATCGACATAAATGTTATTCAGATTTTTGGAAGGATGGTGGGAAATTCATTCCCCTCCCAAGAAGAAACTTCCATTCTGGTATTGAAGAATGGGATGTGGAGACAGTCCTGGTCTCAAGTATTCAGACGATTTGTAAAAACAAGAAGACTAAAAGCATGGCAAATGGAAAGCATTTCCTGTGAGGCACAGTTAGAAGAACACAGTACTGACCGCTTCAGTGTGGACTGGATGAACAGCAAACATGAGGCCAGCCAGCAGGGACAGGTGGACACAGCTGAACACCACCTGTTCACACACGTACATGTACAGCACCGTCACAGCTGTGTGCAGCAGCACATTCACAGCATGGAACCCCGAGGGGTCCAGCCCTCCCACCAGGTGGTTGATTCTGGAGAAGGACGAAACTCAAGCTTGACAATTGTCTCATTTGGTTACACGAACATAAAGGCTTGGTACTGTAATAAATTTACATGCTGTATCCGTACACAAAGTTTATTTCTTACCAACAAGCTTTCGATGAGTCTTTTGGTTCTTCCTAAATTGATTTGGCCTGTAAAGCCTATGAAACTTGACCTGAGCGAAAGTGTGATGTTAGCAGTGGGTCATCATCTTATTTCGTGTATAGATATAGCATGTGAACTTCTTGCAATGTTGATAACAATCACAGTTAAATAAACATGTGGTAT
>NC_049997.1:1476179-1481272 GCF_000003815.2 Branchiostoma floridae | reverse complement strand
CAAGCTACAACTAAAACAAAACCAGAAAGGACCAATCAGCACCAAGGACAGGGTGGTTGTAACAAGCTACAACTAAAACAAAATCAGAAAGGACCATTCAGCACCAAGGACAGGATGGTTGTAATAAGCTACAACTGAAACAAAACCAGAAAGGACCAATCAGCACCAAGGACAGGATGGTTTTAACAAACAACAACTAAAACAGACAGAGAAGACCAATCAGCACCAAGGACAGGATGGTTGTAACAAGCTACAACTAAAACAAAACCAGAAAGGACCAATCAGCACCAAGGACAGGGTGGTTGTAACAAGCTACAACTAAAACAAAACCAGAAAGGACCATTCAGCACCAAGGACAGGATGGTTGTAATAAGCTACAACTGAAACAAAGACAGAAAGGACCAATCAGCACCAAGGACAGGATGGTTTTAACAAACTACAACTAAAACAGACAGAGAAGACCAATCAGCACCAAGGACAGTATGGTTGTAATAAACAACAACTAAAACAAAACCGGAAGGGACCAATCAGCACCAAGGACAGGATGGTTGTAACAAGCTACAACTAAAACAAAGACAGAAAGGACCAATCAGTAGAAAGGACAGGATGGTTGTAACAAGCTACAACTAAAACAAAACCAGAAAGGACCATTCAGCACCAAGGACAGGGCGGTTGTAACAAACTACAACTAAAACAAAACCAGAAAGGACCAATCAGTACCAAGGACAGGATGGTTGTAACAAACTACAACTAAAACAAAACCAGAAAGGACCAATCAGCACGAAGGACAGGATGGTTGTAACAAACTACAACTAAAACAAAGGCAGAAAGGACCAATCAGCACTAAGGACAGGATGAGAGAGAGAGAGAGAAAGAGAGAGAATGGTTTATTTGTATCACAGCCAACTTGCGGCTCGAAAGCCGAATTATCAGGCTTGTTTACATTGTTCAACGTTACATAATTGCTATTCACAAAAACATTGTAACATAAACAATACACATTAGACGTATAGCATGAATATTATAATGAATAAATATACGAATTACAATGTCTAAAATGCAGATGCGAGTACAATGGTCGAGTGCAATGGCTAAAAGTCCAATTGACATAGCATTAAAACTATTAAAAGTCTGATCGTAGCAAAACTGTTTGACTTGTCTTACAAAGTTAGTTAAAAACAGATTGTCCTGGTGGAGTATATACATAGAATCTACAGTTCATGATTGACATGGTTGTCACAAAACATAACTAAAAACAAGACAGAAAGGACCAATCAGCACTAAGGACAGGATGGTTGTAACAAACAAAAACTAAAACAAAGAAAAGAAAAGACCAATTAGTATCACTGGGGACAATAATGATAGTAATAAAACCAGCTGCTGCAGCACCACATACCTACAAAGCTGGAGTGTTATGTTGAAGGGTGATTATATCGGCTTTATATATACAGATCAGATCCCACTGAGACCTGGTGGCTGGGACGGCAGTTGGAAATCACATAAGACTTAATGGGAAATCATCCTCCAGCTACAATGAGACAACATTAAGCACGAGGGAAGCAAAATTGTAATTTGGACCAGTACTCCAAAACATTTGCCTCGATGTGATAAGGAGGTTTGCCATTATCCTAGTTACTATGGCTTCTGGAAGCTGCCAGGAAATTAAATTGCAAAGTGCTGTTGAGCAGTTCACTGAGCTATTGCATCTTTAGCTAGTGGTGCGTACCTAAACTTATATTCAGGTTCAGGTCTGGATTCAGGCCCCTGAAATCATCATTGCATATTTTGTGTGCTAGAAAATATTTTTTTTTGGAGGAGGAGGGTGTGGGGGTGTGGGGGGGCTAGGTACATATAAAATTGGATGTTAGCATGAAATTGACATGCAATGTGAAAAATACATGCACATTATATACAGCTTGTGTAAACACAAAAGGTCAGCAATAAACACAAAATGTTTTTTGTCTGTCTCCAGTGCAAATTTCTCTATCTATAGAAGGTTTTAGATAATGATTGTTTAGAACAAAAAGGGAATCCAATTGAGAGATAGTCTTTGCAAGTCCGGACTTGGTTCCCGACATTTAGTCCAAGTCCAATTCCAGTTCCGGGTTTTAGGTACGCCCCCCTATCTTTAGCTTTGACTTTGCAAACATGGCCATAATCAGCTCTGCTTACATAATCTCCAACACAGCGTTCACACTTGTTCGTTTTGGATCATCAGGCTTTTAGCTAGGATTTTATTATAAGGGAGGGTCCAAAATTCTACGTGCCATACTGAGAGTGGCAGCGTGGTGAGCGCCATAGACATGAGTATTGCAGGTGGGTCCAGGTCCCCCCCCCCCCCCCCCCAACCCCCATCCTCAGGGTAGGACAAGTCTACTAGCCCTATTGTCCCGGGCAAGTGAAAATACCAATCGGGCAAGTGCATGTCCTACCCCACTTGTCCGATCGGGCAAGTTAGATTTTTTTCCATTGAGCGAGATTTTGATATACTTGCTACATTTCACAGTCATAGCATTGGTCAACCTAAAAAAAAATGTAGCCAATAAACAGAATTCCATTGATGGAAGTGAAAATACATTGAAAAATGACATTTAAATTTGGGGCAATTGAAAAGTTGGTTCAAGCAAGCAAATTGCCAAAGACTGTAACTTTAAATTTGACTATAAGCCATTAGTTACTGGGACTACTCTTCTCTACTTTTCGGAAGCAAATTCTTTATGTACTTGCCCGGCTGGGCAAGTGAATCTTAGAAAACTTGTCCAACCCTGATCCTCCTTCCAAGGAATTAAGAGGATTTTAATAAAAGAAAATGGAGCTTCCTGAGGGGCAAAGGTACTGCTTAACAGGTTAGTCTTTAACTGTGACCATGTAGAATCCCTGGTCAATCAAAATTTATGCTTGTCAGAGGATCTGCTCCCCAATCAAAGGGCATCTTTAGGGGTCTTACTTCAACGTAGGGCGTCCAATTTCCACTTTTTCTTAGAACAGCATGTCCAAAAGAGGCATGCACGTATCCCTGACCAAAAGCCTGTTGGTATTTGTCTCTAGCTATTTGATATAATTTGGCCTGATGACAGAAGTGAAATTGAGCTTTGGCATGGTGGATACCAGTCTATAAATCATGTGTAGTATATACAGTGCTAACTGTTGTTGATGGTGGGAACTTTGGGGGCCATTTGAAACAATCTCTATTTCAGATTTCTGTACCATTAAAGCAACAGCAATATAGCTGAAAATTGTCTATAGATACATTAATCAATATCACACACAAACCAGTCATCCACTGATATGCAATCTCTAATTGAATTTAGAAGGGAAATTAGGCATGACGTTAAGAGTCAATCTCGTTAAATGTCCTGTTCCATTAAGCTCCCAAGAGAACATGACAGCTCGTTTATTACAGTAACACAGATAGACCATCTTGATGGGTTAGCGTCACCTGCAGAGTCGCAATGCTTAGTCTAATTTATCTTTGATGTTTGGAAGGAGGAGCATTGGCAGACTATCTGACGATATACTCTTAACCTTAATTTGTTTTTCTTCTGACCTTAGAACACTATAAAACATGTTGACAATGCGTTTGAGTTACTCGCAGTGTTGAAGCATAATATAACCCTGTTTATTTCGTCCAAAAGGTGCGATATAGGCCCCACACAAGGGGCTAGTATGGAGACATGGACAGAACTAAGATTAGTTAGTACAAATGAAACACAGAAGAGTGTACAAAAATCAATGGCAGACCGTGTCAGGAATGAAACAGGGGTGAATGTAATTCCAAAAGGGACAGCTCCTGAAATTGAAGGCCTGATCACTACATTGTGTCCAGTATGGAAGCTGTGAAGAGATGATAAGTTTATTTCCTCTGTGCTGTCTGGTTGAACAGACATCAACACCAGTAACAGTTCCATGGATCTGTGAGTACTGAATGGTAGTCAACATCCATCAGGACCCACATCATGGTGCTCCTGAGACCAGAACTAGACAGACAGGGTAGTCATCGCAGCTTTCCACATGTCCCAGTTCATACACCTCATTCCAAAAACTACTGGCCTTTTAAAAATGGGTTTTAGTGCAGACAGAAAGAAACCCCAACCATTTCAACGTCTACAGGTACTTCTGTTGAATTACATTCGGAACAACAAAGTCATAATATCAGCCAGACAAAGTGCTTTGCCCTTGGTGGCTGCCTATCTTAGAAGCTAGCTGTCAGTTCTAGGTAGCCAAGCCCAGGGCTGAACAAGTCCACTCGCCCAATTGTCCCTGGCAAGTGAAAGTTTAGATCGGAAAAGTGCATGTCCTAAGTATACTGCAAATGCATTTATGTTTGCGGGGATTTACTTTTGGGTTAGCGGGAAAATGGAGAGGTTGTTTTAAGTTCATGGTAGCGTCATATACTGCACTCTCATACTATAATGGAAAATAAAACCACAAAACATAAAACCACCAATTCACATTATACACAGCCTGCCTGATCCTCATAAAAATGCTGACTTAAGTCTGATAAAGACTCCAGTGATTCATGGACGCTCATAACAAAATAGCTTGCCTATTAGAATCAAACCAAACAAGAGTCTGAAAACTCAAACCTGCATGAAATATTTTGTTTTGTGATGGTGCGTATGGTGTGTTGTGGGGTTGATATGATTTGACGTTTGCAAAATTACTCCATCATTGTTCTTATCTACCTATGGTAAATGGTGAGATCCAAAACTACACCTTTCTGGTCCTGCTAGTGACCTCACCATTTCCTTTTTATTTCTTATTGTTACACCTGCACCTGGCACATATCCCTAATGTGTACATATACATGTAGGTTCATTCCATACAGAGGTGACAGGGATGGTCACAGTTACTCTTTCTACTAGTTACATGGATCTGTGCAGACATCGGCTTCATATCCCTAATGTGTATATAGTGATTCACCCCGCTTACAGTGGTGACAGGGGTGCCTAATTGCCCAGTTGGCTATCAGTTACTGGGACTACTCTACTAAAAAAAAAGTAAAAAAGGGGTGTAAATATTTTTTACCAAAAAAAAAACAAACCACAAAACTGCAGCAAACTTCTAATGCACGCTTAAGCACAATGGCTCAC
>NC_049997.1:1472775-1476073 GCF_000003815.2 Branchiostoma floridae | reverse complement strand
TTTTTCAAGCAGGTAATTAAAAAGGTCTACCTATACTTACCAGAACAGCATGCAGACCCTCAAGTATATAAACTATATTCAAAGCCTCCCTATGTTCATTAATATGACAAGTGTATGTATGTAGTCTGCTCCTAAGTGCTTTTCCTTGGTGCATCATCATTGGCTTGGAAATATCTGAGTGTGAAGAAGTAGAATTGCTCTGACCTATATGTTACAGGAGGGAAGAGCTCTGATGGAAATCACTTCCATGTTCACATGGGACATTCCTCCAATCTGCCCTTCACACTAGTGACATCTACATGTACCTTCCTGACTGACTCTCCCAATACTTTTTTCTGCATACCTGCACTGGTGCAGGTAACATTGGAAATTACCTGTACCAGACAAATTTTACCTGCACCACTCAGAATTTACGAAGTATGGACCATACTAAAATTGTTAAGGAACCATTGCTATTTTTTTCTTTCATACTTCATAGGTAGTAACATTGAATTCAGCTAATAACAATCCATATGCACCTATATCACAGCACATTTATGTGTAAAAACCCAGTACATGGGCCAGTGCAGGTTAGGTGCAGGTAGACATCAGAAATACCTGCACAGCTCCAATTTTACCTGCACTAACCTGCATATGTAGGTGGTATTTTGAGCCCTGTACATGTACCTTCCTGACTGACTCTCTGTTCCTACGGTACCCTCAGTTTCATGCTTCCAGAAGAATCTCAAAATTCTTCACTCCTTCAAGTCAAGTCACTGACCTGAAGAAATTTAATGCCACACCATTAGTGCATGGAGCAGACCATCTGGGGGCATGTACTACAGAGACCCTGGTGTGTATTACTTCTGTACTAAACATGTTCTCAATTAAAAACACTACCAGTACAGGCCATCAGCAGCTGCTGTGCCAAGAGATTTCTGGTTAGTTGTAGGGGTCCTAAAGGGGCTTATATAGGATGAAGTGTGCTGAAAACAACCTTGCTCTAGCTATATCTGAACACCACTGATCATTCATATAGTCTATCAGCAGTCCTGATTTATTCTGCATTAGTATAGTAGTCCACTGTATTCTGCTGATGCAGTGGTCTGGACACTCTGCATCAGCATTCAGTCTTTCTGCATTAGTATACAGCCAGATTATGTCAGAATCAGTTCAGAATCAGAATCATTATATCAGTTATGACACCAAATGCATCATAAAAGCGCCGTAAGTGGTGAATGATGAATATCAAGTGGTCTGTTATTACCACAACATACTTGTTCCACCTTAGCATTATGTAGGGGAAAAGGACTCCTTTTGTGGCATGTTGTTTCTTGGTTACAAAATAAGTCTTGACATATATACAACTGAAATAACATAAATGAAATATTGTCTGTGGAAATTTTGGTTTCAAAATGATAGTGGCTTCCTCTGGTTCTGCATTGGGTACAGTACTCAGTTGTGAGTAATAGTTTAATGATGCCATTTACTATTTTGTAAAAAGAGATGAGACATGATTCTCTCCTGCCAACAGGAGGAGTGGCCATTGTAGGCTTTCAACTTCAAGCACTTCTGTTACGCTACTGGTTCTGCGATAATCGATGACGATTATCCTCACAGCCCTACGTAGTACTAGATTTCTAGTGCCTGGGTCCCACTGACAGTGTAGGGGTTCCACACTGTTGTACTGTACTGCAGATGTGGGCGTACTTGGTGCATCACAACAAATAAAACATCACAATCTTAATTTCGCCCTTTAAATAAAAATTTGTGTGTTTTAACGAGCCTAGTGTTTCCAAACTGAGCAGACCTCCCATCCATGTCCATAACACAGGCACCACTAACAGCTACCGCGCACTTACAAGGAAGCAATCATAAAATCCTTGGAGCAGAAATAGAGAACAGAAATAATTTCCGTCTGCAGAAATTTTCCCTAGGTGGTTGGTAGTCTCAGTCTCAGACTCGCGCCTGGCTGAAAAGGGGACTTTGGCCAAGTTAGGAATAAAAGCCTAGTAGGAGTTGATTGGCCTAGGATTGTTGGTCACAAACTGTAATCCCCGGTCATCTAACTCCTCTGGCGCGTTTTCTGTCTTATTTGGCCAATCCTCAGACTTGTAACTATTTTTCAAGCGACCTGTGGAGCCTGGTAGAGGCTAGTTGGCTGGGATCCTAGGCCCCATAAGTACTCCTTCATGCAGACGACGCCGTGACGGTCGTAAAAAAACTGTTCTGTTTGATCATCAAAACTAAACCAGTAACAGTGTTCACAAAAGCTTAAGGTCTCATTGATGTATTACTCCGCGAGTGGACACCCTAAAATAGATCCGAGCCAAAAATGAACGGCTGCACGGAACCATGTTTTTAGCAGTGAGAAATTCCCTTTTAGCCAGCGGAACTGATCTCAAAAGTCAGATTGGTGAAAGCTTATTTGTAACTGAAGAAATTAGCAGGTAAAGTTTAGCAGCCGCGCGCTAGGTCGGAGGTACACAGTCGTGGGTTCTGAGTGGTGCGGTTGTACAATAGCAGCGAAAAAGTGCCTTTTGTGGGGATTGACTAATCGTAGTTTGTAATTGCTATAAAAAAAGTTTCTACGTATAGTTTACATTGGCAATTTTTTCCCACGATATAGGGTAAATGTGCTCGACATAGAATGAAAAATCTGCTGAAATTTCACGTAGCTTCATTGTGAACGCGCCCATTTAAACCACGAATTAATACATAGAAGTCTATGGGAAGAAGAAACTCATCAATGAGACCTTAAATAAAAATGAAAAATATTCATAAAAAATCAAGGAATAGCACTGGAGCAAAAGTGTGAAAAGGGTTTATAACCGGGCGCCACCCCGCATTTTTTGGCTGCAGATTACGCCGTGTACCTATTTCCGTTACCATGGTAACGGACGGGTCTACATTTCCAAGGGGCGTTACTATTGTTATTTTTCTTGTATCACACTCTACTGGATATAGAAGCCATTTGGAAGAGGACCAAGGTTCTAAAGCTATCTTTCTTGATGCAAACTACATCCAAGTTATTTTTTGCAATCGCCGCCTTCTCTCGAACGCCCCTCCAACACCCCCCCCCCAAACCCCGGGCTAGGCGACACCTATAAAAGGCCAATCAGAAAGGCTCAATTCGGCTTGCCCGCCTCTGGTATAAGGGAGCTTGAAACGCAGCTAACATCAATTTCTTGTCGTTAAGCTCTGTTTTGACTTTATGAGCTATAGTACCTTCACCCGATCCTCTATAGAACCGTTTATTTTACGTAGAAAGATTCGGATGAATCTCGTCGTGCCTTTCGTGCTGATATCCCTTACACGA
>NC_049997.1:1465453-1472628 GCF_000003815.2 Branchiostoma floridae | reverse complement strand
GGCCTTTGTCCGCCGCTAGGTGGCGCTTTCATGCCTATCATGATCTCGTACTTAATTACCTCCCAGAGGCTAATTCATTAACGTAAGACACCCAAACTTTCAGAGATGATGAAGAAAACGACATTCTTTCCTTTGATAGATTTTTTCAATAATACATTAAAGTTAAGGTCTCATTGATGTATTACTCCGCGAGTGGACACCCTAAAATAGATCCGAGCCAAAAATGAACGGCTGCACGGAACCATGTTTTTAGCAGTGAGAAATTCCCTTTTAGCCAGCGGAACTGATCTCAAAAGTCAGATTGGTGAAAGCTTATTTGTAACTGAAGAAATTAGCAGGTAAAGTTTAGCAGCCGCGCGCTAGGTCGGAGGTACACAGTCGTGGGTTCTGAGTGGTGCGGTTGTACAATAGCAGCGAAAAAGTGCCTTTTGTGGGGATTGACTAATCGTAGTTTGTAATTGCTATAAAAAAAGTTTCTACGTATAGTTTACATTGGCAATTTTTTCCCACGATATAGGGTAAATGTGCTCGACATAGAATGAAAAATCTGCTGAAATTTCACGTAGCTTCATTGTGAACGCGCCCATTTAAACCACGAATTAATACATAGAAGTCTATGGGAAGAAGAAACTCATCAATGAGACCTTAAGGGTCGTATGAAGCATGTCACAGTGTGTACTTGAGTGGGCGACCACTGTTTTTAAATAGACTGAAATTTCTCCGTGGCGCCATCGCAGAATCCCTGCATCACACTTATACCAACACTACAACACAAGACAACAAACTCACCTAAACGTGAGGACACACAGGGGCCGGTACGACTTGTGGCTGGTGTTATCCGACATTCTCTTCCCCCAGAAATCATTCATGAAAACTTCAGAGAGGGGCGTTTTCCCCAAAACATCTTTGTTGGTTTTGATCGCCATCACATCGTCGTGCACAAAATCTCCGGGAAGGCTGTTGAGATAGCAGCCAGCCGCCACCACACACACCAGCATATAGCACATGGGTCTAGAAATATTAGGTAATCCGAGATCGCCCGCTGTCCCTGGACGATACACCTTCTTTTCAGGCGCTAGTCTGGAAGGCCTGGGAGCTCCATTCCTCCCCAAGTTTTTGGGCGCCATTTTTGTTTGGACTCCCTGTGGGCAGGAATATTACCCAGAATGCAGGAGTATTTCCCGACATGCATTGAGCCGGGAAGATGGCGGCGCCCATGGCAGACGCTTTGGCTACAGCAGTGGCGGCGGGAAATATGCCGGCAAGTAAACATTATATAACATCATAACTTGCAGAACGTCAACTAAGGCTAAGGGTTGGGCATGTAAACAGCCGGACAAATTAATAAACAAACAAGTGACCGTAGGTAACATACTCATGTTTTCTGTAGTGTGTGACATGGTGTTTATATAATAATAATCATAATACATGTAATAATCATCTGGTGTATTTTGCCAGCCAGTAGGTCTTCTTCTTGTCCAGTAGGTACCCAATGAGTAATGAGGCTGTTTAATGTGGTCGAATTTCGAGGCACCTCCATGAGCACGGGACCCCTGTTTTGCATCCCTCCCGGAAGACGACTTTGTGGAATGACCATATATCGCATACAGAGCACATCACATCGACTTATACTAAAATCGTACTTGAAAGAGCTAACGTACCTACATGTATTACTGCCGAATGTTAAACTCACTCCTGCACGCATCAATAGTAAAATCAGCGTCTCAAAAGAAGGACAACCAGCTTCACCATTCATACCTGATGTCATAACAGCTGTGAACAGCTGACAACATGACATGACGTACACACAACGATCAGAGAAACAGGCATTAGGGGACAAAAAAGCGGCGACTGAATGGCATAGCTGAATCTCCCCGGTTCGTGACATACACCTCTCGGCAATGCAAAACTGTCCCAGAACATCAGATGGCATTTCGTCTTATTTGTTGCTTTAAAAGCGTGTAAAAGAATGACGGCCCGTCTCAGCAGATACTGATATGTGGCGAGGATGAGTGAGAGTGAGCGAAGGTAACATTTCCGTCAAAGTATGCTGCTAATAAGAGCTCCAGGAACACAATTGCAAGGAAATGGCAAGCTGGGAGTTTCCGACAAATACTCTATTCGGTCCCCTCTAGGCTCAATAATGAAGAGATCCAGTCACGTGCCTAACAAGGCGATAATACCAATATACCCCAGTGTAAGAAATGAACAGTACATCTAGGCATATTTGTTGACCACAAGTGAATGAATGAATGAATGAATGAATGAATGAATGAATGAATGAATGAATGAATGAATATGAATGAATGAATGAATGAATGAAAGAATGAATGAATGAATGAATGAATGAATGAATGAATGAATATGAATGAATGAATATGAATGAATGAGCATATTTGGCATGATTGGACCACTCTGATTCAACACAAATTGTGATCAATGAATGGTTGAATTTAATTTCTAGTACTAGTAAATGTGTTACAGGCATTAACTGTGTTGTATGGCTAGGAGGATACATGTAACTACCAACAGTTTTGTATTATTCAATTTTAGTTCTATTTGCACTACCAGTAGTCCCATGCAGACGGCTACTATGTTTAGCTGATAACAAAGAGAATTTAAGATGACTGTATTTGAAAATGAACTGAATATGCATGAACTACTGTTAGTAATAGCACTCCTGGACCAGCAATGGTGCATGGCTATGCTTCATTGGGTCTTTGTAAGCGCACATTTGATTGTTATCAATATCAGAATGGCTTGGCACGTAGTTAGTCATGTAATCAATGATGACTTCAACTGACCTAATATCATATTAATTCTGTCTATTCTAGTATACACCTCATGGGAATGGTGGATTCAGGTAACTCTGTACAGACTGTACATTAATATGATTTTTTATTTTTAACCCATTACCATTCCAGGTTGACTGCTTTTCGAAATTATATATCCCTGAATATTCTTTGTTGAATTCCCATGGCATTCTGTATGGACCCATGCGAAGGGTCATTATTCCTGTGTAATCTATATGTCTTCATCAAAAGTTTCCATAGTTCATTGATACGCCTCCTTACTACCCTATGGGCTCAATTATTCTCTTGCTAGATTGATTGAATTTACTTACTACCATATCATGATTGTTATGTTTTAAGGTAGGGAAATGCATTAACAGCTTTTGCTGGTGTGGTATTCTTTTTGTTCTTCCACTTGTAGCCAATCAGAGTTTAGGTTGAATATTTAGCTGTTGTAAATATGTACGCAATAGGTACTGTAGGGCAAGCCTAATGGTAGACATGTAATATAATTATTTTTGTAGTTCCAACTTAAAGGTAGCCTACATGTATAATACAAATCTGAAAAAGAAATACAGAAGCTAAGGTAATATTACCCCTGACCCTATTGCTCAACCCATGGAAAAGATAAATATGCTAAGGGTAATAAATATGCCTTGGATAATATATCTGTATATGACACAATTCCTGAATTAACATTGGAAATCCAAAGTAGTTGTGTTAGGCTTAGGGTTTAGTAACACTTGGTGTTATAACTTATAAAGTAGAGTCTCACATAGACGACCAGGGTAATGTGCATGCTTGTGAGTTAAGGAGTTAAGGAGATAAAGATTGCAGAAGGCTACTGGAGTAAGTTAGACTGAATAAAGTATCTAAGTGCAGTCATGGCCTGAGTCATCACTTCAGATGCAGGTAAATACCACCTGCGTATGCAGGCTAGTGCAGGTAAAATTGGAGCTGTGCACTCTCCTGGTATTTCTGGTGTCTACCTGCACCTATCCTGCACTGGTCCATGTACTGGGTTTTATACATAAATGTTCTATAGAGTATAAAAGAAAAAAAATAGCAATGGTTCTTGAACAATTTTAGTATAACCCATATACTTCCTAAATTCAGAGTGGTGCAGGTAAAATTTGTCTGGTTCAGGTAATTTTCAGTTTTTACCAGTGCATGCAGGTATGCAGAAAAACATATTTCTAGCCCTGAGATGTCATCCATGTACAGATGAGAATACCAGGATCAACCGAGGACCTGTACTGCAGACATGGCCTTTAGTTCCTGAAGGGCATAAATTATATTTATCTTTGGAAAACTTGCAAAATTGATAGAATCAAGTTGATGAACCGACAAATAAAACTGGTGTGGACCAAGTACAATTTTGAAATGATTTACTTTTGGGGAGTTTTCAGGGCTTTGGGTCTTATATAATCTTGTTACTTAACATAATGTTGAAGGTACATGTACAGTATTAGGTTAGGGAATAGGATGATCAATGTCTGCTGTCACTGATGCCTTTGTGTCCTCACATGTAGGAAGTGCAATCACTACTCAGTCAGAGAGTGCAGGCAAATGTGCAATCATCCCAAGGTTTCTACCCCCTGTGTTTGGCTGCGTTTTGGGGTTACAGTGACATGGTGGAGCTCCTACTGAAGCATGGGTAAGTCAGTCCACCCTTAATCATGTGTATTACTAATAAAAAATTATGACCCTAGCATGTCTAAGGCAAGAATTCTGCTACAGTACCTGCTGTATAATTGCAATTTTTTGTGTGCACTACATAAAATAGAATGTCAGGAAAACCTAATTACAAACCTACTCAAGGGAACGGGTTTTCTGCACATGGAGAATTTGCGCATGCATCATTTGCATGTAAAGTTCCTGAAAATTTGCAGCAAGGAATTCTATGGCAGAAAAATTTGAAGCTATGATATAATTTCCCATCTGTTATCTGAATTTTTGGTTTAAAAAAGACCCTGATTTTTAGATCCCTTGGGAATAGGTTAATTTGCATTTGAACATTTCCAAATCACGTAAATTTGACAGAAATGCATGGAAAAATTACTCATATGAGGTTTTATATTGTAAAATGCAACAATTTGAGGCTTTTCTCCATTCTAGAAGCTTTATTTCATCTTTTTTGAAGCAGATTGGTTCACGCAAAAATTTCAAACTTTTTTGCGCGTGAAAAGTTAACATTTAAAAATCACTTGAAAATCACTCAGATCGATATTTTGTATTTGAAATTTGAGATTAAGTATAAAACTGCAAAAACGTTTTGAATCCCTTGGGAATCAGCTGATTTGCATATTTTCACGCGTAGATTTTTCACACGCAAGTTTTCACGTGCAAGTTCTTCACGCGCACAGAACCCCAACCCCTACTCAATTACCAGCTAGAGGGGTCCGAGGGACGAGAAAATTTTGAAATCTAGACCCTCTGAAATGCTTTTTCCTTTATTTCAAGGGGCAAATTTTGCCGATATAGACTCAGCTTGGCTCAATTTATACCTTTACATGCTGATTTTTGTCTGTCACAGAGGAGGAATGGGCAAAATCTTTGTATGTCCCCAGCAGAAAAATTGGCTAGACGTTGAACCCAGAAGGGAAGTGAGCGTTCTCTTGTCCAGAGTTACCAGCGGAACCCAGTCAGTGTGCGGCGCTCGATGTTAGCATGGCACGCGCACAGTTTTGAAGCATCGAAAATATCAATGAACCCAAATTCCAACTTCAAATTCTTGAACAAGTAGACAAGACAGACATTTCATTATCTTTCTAATTCTTAGGTATCATAAATATGGTATAAAGTTTTATACAGAAAAGCTCAGCTCCAATTTTGGTGCACCAGGGTGTACATGCACCCAGTATTTTGAGCCCTGCTCTGATTGTGTTTGTCCCAGGGCAGAGATAAATGCTTGTAACAGCGGCACTAAGTGGACTGCCCTGCACTGTGCAGCCTTTCAAGGGCACGGCAAAGTCATTATGAAATTGATGCAGCACAAACCTGATATGCAGATGAAAGATGCCAAAGGGAGGTGAGCACTTAAGTTCCTATCTGTTCTGTGGAACCTATTACTGTAACATTGTATATCTTATGTGCAACTGACTTTAACCTTCAGCTGAAGTAGCTGTTTTGTGCCCAACTCCCTTTTGGTTATGGGGTTAGGCAGCAGGAAGCAGTACTAGTCACTTCTGATGTGAACAGTTCAAACTGAAATTATTCCTGATAATAATAATAATAGCCTTTATTGCACATTCATGCCCTATCGGGCTAAGTACAGGCATATAGATACAAAAGGTAGTAATGCAGTACCCATGGTTTCTAAAACATGGATTCTGAAACTAGTCTAATACATTTGTTCGGCTTCTTCTCGTTTCTTAGTACTGTTGAATATGTAGCTTGAGATGTGTTTGTATAATGTCGTTCAATCAAACCTCATAAGAAAAATGGATTGAATTTTTATGTTATTGACATGTATGAGCACTTTTAACATATCATTACTTCATATTTACAAACAGCAAAATTGACATGCACCATGTTTCTCTTATTGTATTTGGCACTAGAAAATACACACTAGCCTTGATATAAATACACAAACCAACTGGGTGCAATTTGACAAAAATACAGCTAATATGGCTGACAATAATGTGGGAATGTTGCTCCCTGAACATTCTATAGAAGTGTGGCTGCAACTAGTTCATGACATCACCATCCACCATTCACATCATAAATCATTATCAAAACACAATAATTCATTTCAGTTTGCAGTTGTCTAAGAGCTTCCCAACCAGAGGGAATCCTGTTGTATTAGCTACATGTAGGTCTCTAACTTCCAGCTAAGTAAAATAGATTCATCTCCTGTTTTGTATTGCAGAACAGCTGCTGACTTTGCTTCCGCCCTCGATGCCATCTGGCCTTTTTTTGCAGGTATGTAATTCTAAATTGATCAATATCCCAAAAGACTTACCGTACTGGGACATTCTACACAGCTCTCATAGTCATAGTCAATGATTCTTATTCTGTCCTACAAAATGTATTTGTTGACCAGTTACTGTAAATGCACGAAAGTTTTGCTTTGGTTTTTATATTGATTTAAACCGCAAACATTTTTCCATAGTTTGTTATTAATTCTATGGCGCTACCGCCAACTTAAAACCACCACAAACTTAAATTTACGGTAAGATCAGTGACAGTTGATCATGCTAGGGATGCAGAAAGTAACTGTTCCGTCAGTCTGTAGCACCCTTTCTGATTCGCAAGGAATATCTGATTTCCAACTGGTTTCAACCACAGGTTAAAACCTCCTTTCCTCTCCTACCACAGAAACCAATACCCACTAAAACAAGAAAATGTGGTATCAGCTCTGTGTTGTCGATGTTGTTAAGT
>NC_049997.1:1445247-1464528 GCF_000003815.2 Branchiostoma floridae | reverse complement strand
CTCTGTTGTTGTCCATGTTTGTGAGGTGTGGTAGTGTGTCAGCTCTGAGCCTCTGTTGTTGTCCATGTTTGTGAAGTGTGGTAGTGTGTCAGCTCTGTTGTTGTCCATGTTTGTGAAGTGTGGTAGTGTGTCAGCTCTGAGCCTCTGTTGTTGTCCATGTTTGTGAAGTGTGGTAGTTTTTGTCCATGGTTAGAAGTTTCTAAAGTCTTTTCCTATGTTTGTTCCAGCTGCAGGATGTAAAAGAACAGCCAAGTCAGAGCTGATCAGGCTGGAGATAGTTCAGAAGGTGGGAACTTCTGGATGTGCCTTTGTGTATTTCAGAGGCAATAAAGTGCATGACCCTTGGTTATATGATTGTTTAATGTTACATTAAGGTAATATGAAAGGGGTCTCAATGATCTGTAATTATTAGATAATGATTTTTTTAATTAGATGAAAACAATAATTGTCTAATTA
The DNA here is from genome assembly GCF_000003815.2 of Branchiostoma floridae. NCBI lineage: Eukaryota > Metazoa > Chordata > Leptocardii > Amphioxiformes > Branchiostomatidae > Branchiostoma > Branchiostoma floridae. Next base: position 1,464,072 of record NC_049997.1, on the reverse strand, counting down.
CAACAGATCTTTAGAAGATATCAATTTGCGCAATTGTGAGTTTGTAGCTTTCATCATTATGCACATGAAAAACATAGTTTCATTGCAATGGTATATACCAAAGTGCTGTATTTTCTCATAGAAAAAAATAATATTAGGGGCAATAAAACCTGATGACGTCATCCATATGGCTCCCCAAAAATCATATTATGAATTCTGTCATGCCCATCTATCAATATTCATTACGGTTCCATTCTTTCTTAATTCAATAATGAGAAAACCATGGAAGGTCAAAATGCCAATTTAGCTGGTGAAATACCTTAAAATGAACCAATATTGGCATTAAAATGTTAGCAGTTCCATGATGAAAATAAACTTGACCTAGAGATACGTACATGTGCAATTTCAGCCGTCCGTATTAACATGAAATCCATACACCATTTTTTTATATAAATGGACAATTAAAAACCCCAGTTCTATGTCTAACACCTCCGTCGAAAACAGTGCTTGAAGGCCTAGGGCAGAAACGGCCAAAGAAAAAGGCTTTATCCTTCTTTCTGAAAGGTTATACGGAACAAATGCTAATACAGTTATTTAGGGGGAGGGAGGTGCCGCATAGAGTTTTTAGTAGGTTCCTATAGTTGGCGTGTAGCACAAGCTGCCTCTCCATGAGTGCACGATTGCTTTCTGCTGAGTTTTCTTTTAGTGTGCATGCAACTGTTATGCATGTAACAAATACAGTGGGAAACATGTCACAGATACTTGTATTACCTTGCTTCCACGTGCATCTGCCATTTGTCTGAAATTATAACACCTTTACCGCAACTCTATCCAAGCACCCCCCCCCCCCCCACCCCCGGGTACACTAAAACACACCCAGTAACTTTCTAGCGAGGACAGGTCAACGACAATTACTACGGTGTGAAGAGCCCGAATGAGTGGGGGGCCATTCTCACCCTGTCTATCATGCAAATGTCATAAACACACACCAAGCAGGCACTGTGCGGGAGTTCACACAAACAGTTCATCTATGTAACCTCCCGTTTTATTTATAACGGTTTAAAAAGTTTACTTGATGACCAAAAGGTGAAGAGACTAGAGAGATCTTACGACTTGAGATTTTTGAAATGATGGACATGCAACAATTTTTGTCTCGTATTATCACGCGCTCCGTCAGTTGAGTTGTATTAGCCCAACTATACACATAGTAATGTATCGTGGCGTAGTGGATTAACGAGTAGACTTTTGAAACTTATGGTCTCGGGTTCGAATCCAAGTTGTTGTACTTTTTTTTCGATAATATATATTTCACTATTTATCACTTATACGGTCGTTCATATTGAAATTTTGCTTTTATAAGGGTTTGCTTCTTGTGTTCATTTCATAATAACCTTCTTGATACTATCTATTTGCGCTATCACAGTGTGTATTCATTGAAATATATTGACGTGATACTGGTAGTTTATTGTCGAAACATTACAGATCTGGCGGTGTAGTTTACAAACATGTCTTCGCAACTCGTCTGTAGAACGAAACAAATGGAAAAGAGACCTTGCAGACAATCCTAGTTAAATGGGCACAATATACAGTCTTCATACATCCCTTGTAACGTTATTTGTATTTCGAAGATTGAACGTAAAATAAACATGGTTCACAGTTCTAATGCAGTTCTAACTCAGTACAAGTAAGAATACGATTTTACTGCATTATGAAATGTAACGTTCGACTCCAAATAACTAGCAAACTATTAAAAGAAAGCTCGACGAAAATCGTTAATCAACAGACAATAGGTGTGAACTATTCATCCCTGTCCCTGCCGTGCCACTAGATCAGTACGTGGTAATTGGGTACTTTGCATGTGAAGGAATTGTGTCCTCGCTAGAAATCTACTGGTTGTGTTTTAGTAACGAGCCCCCCCCCCCCCCCAAAAAACAACCAGACTGGTGGTGTGGCAACGGTTCATTGGACAGCCATGGCTGAAGACAATTTAACTTCTGTTCATAGGTCAAGGACACTGACCCTGCCGTCCCCCCATCTGATGTCCTCCACTTCTCCCGACCTGGGTCAGCATACGTCATGAGGTCACAACCTCTCAGAGGTCAAAGAGCAAGAGATGTGCAAATGGTAAGGCCCTGGATTCAATCAGTATGTAGATGATGCTATGTTCAATCTGTATCCATGCATGTTTGAAGATGTAGAGAGAGTTTTGGATGAGTGTTGACGTGCTTAAATATGTCACCAATGTCACAAAAAGCAACAGTTTTCGATTACAAGCAACCATCATTAGTATTGTTCAGTAAACAGACATTTTTACAAAATAAACACCCTTCTGATGTTATTGAACATTGAATCTTATAAATCATACTTCCAGTTCTTTATTCCTGCCTCCAGGTTCCACAGGTCCTGACGTCATAGAAATCATTCACAAAAAGTTCCTTTTTGGAAGCGAATAGACGTGCATGATCATTGTTAACTAGATAACATTATTTAACTTTGCATAATTGTTGCTTTTCTACTTTGAAAAGAACTTTATTTGAGAGGCGCAATACAAGTTCTCCGTCAGCTACTCTGTTTACAATGTCATCATGGGTGGAAATTAACTTTATTACCGTCAGATTGTATTAAAAATCAAGATTTAACGGTCAATAACATCAGAAGTTTGTGTGTTTTGTACAAATGTTTAATATGTTCATGTTCATAGAAAAATACTGTCATGGCAGAATGTTATCATTGATGTTGAATTATGGTGTCATAAGGTCGCAGCCCACAGTATTTATCCGCAACCCCAGTGGTCTGTTACGTAGGGGTAAAAAGGTAGTGCGGCCAAAATCTGGAAGCGCCTGTAAACACCGTAACGTGAAAGACAGCGGGGGATGAGCTTTGCTATATGGTAGTATAAGAAGTCGACTTTCAGGTGGTATGTGTAAGGTTTTGATGTTTGTCCATTTGGTGTATAAATGCGCGTGACCTTTACAGCTGCCTGCCCCTGTGAGTCGGCTGCAGTTCCCTGCATGACCCCATTTATTAAAAGAGGTCTTTGAAAATTTCAAAACGACAACTTTTTCTGTTTTTCAATCATTTTGGTAGGTTGTACCCTTGACTTCAAGATATTAGTTTGTCGTGCTTGAAAACTGCACCCTACTATGATTTTATCAGCGTCGATGGCAGTCACGTTGTGGTCCTTAACTATAGAAATCCCCATAGGCCGAAAACTGTGTTCTGCTACCTTGAAGCACCTCCAATTCTGCTGAAATCTGACTAATTCTGTGCTGATATTCCCTTACTACAGGATGCTGCAGCAGCCAGCGGGGATGTGTTGATGTCAGCAGGACACAGAATAACCTCCAAAACTCAACCAGCCTTCAACCTGTGGAGAACCTAGGGTGGAAATTAGGCAACCACCAAGATCTCAGGATAGGAGCAGGGAATGGAGAAAAAGCCACAGCTATATAACAAATTTGAGGCATTCCACATTTCATACCGGCTGAATTGGTCAAACATGAACGTAAAACATTCCTGGATTTTACATATACAGTAATCCTTGCGGAAAGAGTTTTTAAACCTCATACCTCCATGAAATGTAAGTGTTTGTATCGGGGTTGGTTTGGTTTTTGTGATGGTGGGGTTATGGCGGGGGACATGGTCAATAGTTTATGAAAGGACAAAGAATGACTAACAGTATAGGGTCTAATTAAGGACTACAAGCAGAGGGCAGTCAGTTTTACACACTCCAGGACCTACACACTAGACTGCCAAAGTAATGAGATGGCTAAATTTTCAAAATAGACACCATAAATGTTGTAACAAGAAATGAAGCAACAAAATAAACTGTCCTCACTCCGCTGGAGTCCTTAATTAGACGGTTTGTACAAAATCCCAGGAGATATGCAGCTACTACAACACACTGTCAACTGATACCCTTTATCGATGACCTACTAGTACATGTAAACTATACCATTCCATACCAAGGGGTTTAGAATATAAATTAAACCCCTGCTGCAGTACCACGGCCAACCACCAGAGGGCCATAAATGCCCACCTACCCAGAACCATTGCAAACCTTCCTGAAAACAGAAGAAAACCAGACTGAAAACAGTATGGCAACAATAATTCTTCATGGAGCTAATCACGTGTATTTAGTGTGTTTTGTAAGGCTTCTTATACTGGCATTGTTAGAGCTTGCAGTAAAAAGTGAATGCACACATTCAAGAAAGCTAGTGTCTGTCCCACATATTACACCTAGCTACACCTGGTGGCAGAGGTACATGTACAATGTAGGTGTCATAAATGATGATAATCCATGTACTGGGATAATTCATTCATCCATATTACAAAGAGAAATCATGTCACACCTGTTGGCATCATCCTGGTCATATGCTTAATTCCATTGGAAATTTTTTGTGTACAGCTTTATAGTATACATACATGCTTTAGTAGACACAGGAAGTTATGTAATGTTATTGCAGGGAAGTGTAGGATGATTGAAGATGAGGGTGTTTTTTTTTTCATTTTTCTTCCATATGATACCATGCAGTTTATGTGAGTCATTGTGTTGTCTCAAATCAGGGTTTGTAGTAGAAAAATAGGTTTCTATTCCCCCAAATACTGTAACAGGTATGTTTGAGACTTAGGACTTGTCAATTTAACACTCCATTACTGGGTTATCTATGCAGAGATAAGTAAGTACAGTAAGTACTTCTGCCTAACTAAGTGAAATATTGGCCCCCTGGCAGCAAAGAATATTACTGCAGTTAAGTTTTTTCCTACTTATTACGTCTAGTGTAATTCTGTCAACTGCTACATGGATTGCTGCAAACTTTATGATTCATTACCAAGGTCTATATGTGTATGTAAATAAGGTGTGTTTTATGTAAATAAGGCATATGTTAATTCAAGAAATATTGAATTAATTAATTGTGTACAAAGTCATGTCATCAGCAGCAAAAAGTTCTCACTGTCTTCATGAATTTATTCACCATACTGTGGAAAATAGCAATGGACATCATACAAAGTATGTAAGAGCAGTAACGTTGTGCCTTGGGGATAAAGCCCCAATATCCTGACAATATGATTATGTATATTATTTAACTTACATCATTCTAACATTGTATGACCTGGCTGAGTCAGTTACATACACTGTATCATAAAACAATTTCTATACATTTGTACCTTTGCCCAATAAATACTTGTCACATTAACTATGTCAAGCATACCCTAATTTCCATAATCTATGTTCAATGATATTAACCATCTAAAGGAAAATCCCCATCATTAATCTGACATTTAAAGGTTTCTCATTGCCAAAAAAATCATATCAGTTGATGTCTACCCAAATAACAAGTTGTTCAAAGTTTCCTGAGACCAAGAGATTATATATGCCACCTAAAAATCTCTAGACTCTATTGTGTCCATGATAAATGATAAAACAAAAACCAAGTTGTGATGCAGTTCCACAGAAAGTTGCTTGGAGCCCATAAACCTATCTAAATATCAGATAGATGCTATATATATCATAAAGATCCATCCACAATTTCTATTGTTACGCTGCAAACAAACACACATACATGTACATATTCAAAAGCGGCATCAATAACAACGTTGGCAAAGGTATAGCACAAACACACTGCATCAGAAAAAGGCAAAGCGCACTATATCAGAGCATGTTAATTGACAACAACAAAAATAGTAAAACAAACACCAGCCACAAAATGGGCTATATACATGTGTAGCTGTTGCCTTGGAATGTTTTTATCAGCTTCACAAACTATCAAATTCACAGTTGCATACAATCATTCAACCATGATGCAAAATTAAAACGACTGAAATCCTTTTGGTAAGCCAACCTGGATTAATTTGCTAACATGATGGTTTCTAGAACAAAGTGGATTCCAGGCGGCTTGTTCTGCACCACATTTCTAAGGCTTCAACAAGACAACAGTTCAATGTCGATCGAAGACCAAGAATCCGATACAAAAGTACAATTCTGTACGGGCTTACAGCAACATCAGTGGGAGAGATCGCATTATGGACTGAAACAGTTAGAGTGTGGGTGCGCCACGAACGCAAAATGCAAACCAGCTTAAGTCAACTTGTAAGCCAAGCCAAATTGAACCACTCTGATTTTTGTATCATGAATGGGGCCTGCATGTAAGTAAAACAGGCAACTGCCTTTGTCCCCTATTTGCAATGTTACAGTTCTGGTCATTTACTATAAGTGCAGGCAGTTTGATTTTCTAGTGTGGCTGACACAGTCCATATCTCTGCTGCTAATATTCTTAAATACAGGGAAGCAGTGGTAAATGTATAGGCTAATAACCTATGATAAAAGCTTACAATTTCCCATAACTAAAGGGGCATTCCACTCCAGAAGGAAGCATTATTTTCTGATACATATTAATTTTAGGAAGTAATATATGCATACTACTTCACATTATTCCATGGTTATTGAAAATTTGATCCGTGTACAACTAAGTTAGTGTTGGAAGTTTTGCATGGTACTTAGAGTGTCCTATTGCGTTAGAAAACACACATTGCATAATTTACTACAAGTGGAATTCAATAAAAGGTCGGCTGATTATATTGTCTATTGGAAAATAACAATTCCCTCTGGAGTGAAATGCCCAGAACTGCACTTGAATCAATCTGAGGCATGTAAGTTCTTCCTTTGAGTAACATGTCCCAGGTTCCAGCTCTGCTTACTTCCTGGCTATGTCATAGTTCTCTGCAAACCAGTCACATGTCTCCTTCAGAGCTGCACAAACAACAGATCAAATAACTGGAGTCATTCTTTTAAAAAAATTTATAAAAATTACCCTAACTGCATACAACCTAGTACGACATACAACATGTAATACAAATATTTACTAAAGAAACTTCACACAAAAATCTATTTAGAAACATAGAAGACAATAAAATTGTTCATGCAACTCCTACTAAGAGTCAACCTAGTTCATCCCTACAACTAACCAAGTACTGATGACAGGTTGAATTCACCTGAGTTCTAATTACAATTATGGGCTATGGGAAACTTTCCATCTTTGAAGTACAAGAAAAAAAGAAATATTAGAGTGCTGAGATTAAAATATTTGCAAAGGTTGACTAGACAAACTTGTTGTATTCTTGCTAAATCATATCAAAACCTTTTAACCAGACACTTACCCTGTTTGATCGGGGTGAACTTGAAGTCAGGCTGGTACTTCCTGAGTTTGGCATTGCTGGCCGTCTTCTTAAACTGACCGTCAGATTTAGTGGTGTCATACTGGGCACAGTTAGGGTCCATAGAAATATATAATGCTATAGATATGAATATCTATAATACTGTTATGTGATAAGTGTCACTTCTAAGTAGATGATAAAATCATTTATTGCATGTCTCATCATCATCATATCTGGTCTAGTGAGGAAACCAGTGAATGTGACATTTATCTATAGTTATTGCAGATTTAACTTTTATTCGTCATCAAACAACACCTCACTTTAAACTGTTACCGGACGGGAAGTCTTTGATCATCTTCTTCAAATGCATAGTTCCAACAGTCGATGATCTTGTATTTATGCAACAAGAAGCATTGCGTCTGATTGAGAGTTCCTGGTAAAAAAAAGCTAGCCTCCATTTCAGACTTCTGTACTAGTTCTAGCTTTTATTTTATGGAGAGATTGGTGGATTATGATTGTCAGCATGGGCTAAGGTTATCTAATGACAGAACAGGGAGTTTCTGCAGCACTGAAAACTCTTTCTCCTGGCATACAGAACCTTAGCCCATATTGACAATCTGAACCCGCAATCTCCCCATAGAACAAAAGCCAGTGCTGCCAGAAGGCTGCAAAGGAGGCTTAAAAAGGGCCAAGTTACATGTTTGTACAGCACCTTCACAGTGTTCTCACAACTCCTGTGATATTCAATATATTGTGGCAACTCCTCCATCTTACAAGTTTGGGTTGTTATTGCTGGAATTCCAGTTGGAGTGTCCTGCATTATGAACAAGAAGGATACAATGACCTCTCCTTTAAAGTCCATGGCCTCCACCACCAGCTCTGCACACTCCTTAATGGAGATCTCATCCTCCTCCCCAACTGTAACAAAAGACAGCTGCCATGAGTCCTACAAATGTAATCACTGTACTGACCTGTGAGTCCTTAGTCCAGTGAGTATTGAAAAAGACTGGAACTACATAAGTATGGACACAAGCCAGATATCACACCCTTTGAGATCTTTCCTACATGTAGGCTGCTCTGATGGTTCCCCCCCCCCCCTTCACCATGATTAAACTAAGCCAAGTACAGGTCGTAGCAATAAGGCACAGCATGATATAAGAAAATGGTATCATACTATAATGGTATCATCTATAGAGACTGCTACATGCTACAATGTAGTAGGTACAAAATCTGATAGATATCAACTTCTTCTCGCTTCTTAAAACAGTTGTTAACATATGGACAGATGGCACCAATAATATATGGTTTATCTAACTGCATAAGGAATACCAATTTTTCGTAGCGGAAATAAGGGAACATATCTTGCATATAATCAAAGAGGACAATCTCTAGTATTATGAAAGTTTGCAATTTTTGCATTTCTCCACACATTACAAGTAGGGTTAAGTGATCTATATCTTTGTAATTTGTTCTTGCTATGCATTTCTGTCTGGAACGATTGGAGGTAATTATCTTTTAAATGTAAGTACCTACTTGTTGTGTGATAAGAATATATTCTACAAACCTGATGAAACTATTTTCAGAAGTGTCTTTTAAATGTTTGTCGATTGTTTGAACAGAAAAATACACTAAAAAAAATAAGGAATTACAGAAACACTTTTTCTTGAAGTAACCTAACACTTCATACATATATACATAACGTTACATACATACATACAAACATTTCATAACTCGTCATGAAGAGTTGGATTCAAACACGTATACACCATGACATTGTGTAAACCAGGTTTTTCTGAAACGGTACATTACTGACTGACCTGAGAGAATGATGGGGTCGACCTCCTGATAGTCCTTCAGTACCCACACCATGAGGCGCGCCAGGTCCTGGGGAACAGTACAAGTACAGAGTCATGACATTTGTTACTGTTCATCTCATCACCAAGTTTCGACTACAACGGTTACAGTAGAAAGCAACAGTGAAGACTCAGCAATTTTCTTGTGATTCAACTTTCAAATCTTCCCATGATTGCTGTATGATCTTTATTTGTTGGATCAACATAAAAATAGTCCGATGAGGAAGTGTGTGCACTCAGCCAGTATAAACAGTTTTTCAAGTTTCCCCCGGTTCTTTAGCTATGGGTACTTCTGTCATGTATACTAAGAGTCAAGGGAATACTGCTACTGTATTAAAGTTTGCAGTTAAGTTTTTAAGTTCAAAAAGAAGAGGTCACCATACAAACCACAAACATAAAACCACTGTGAAATTGTCTGCAATTACAGTAACTTAGTTACATGTAGCTCAATTACAAGATATACTCACATAAGAATAAATAAACTGCCTCCTTGGTGACCCTGTGCCCCAGACTGTCAGCGGTTTGTTGTCTCCTGTTAAACAAACATTTTATTTCATTCCTCTGAACAGACACAGAATCAGCATTACATAGTACAGAAAAAAGAAGCTACTTATTAATAATATACAGTAATTTTCTTTGGTTATTATATTGTGATAAACAAACATGCTGTACATTATAATCCATTCCTGATATTGTGCTACATGAAAGTCATGGGTTTGAAGTGCCTGGGTCAGAAAAGTGTTACATGTAGATATACACACTACTGTACACCACTTACTCTTGGCCATGTAGACCTTGTGCATGAGTCCAGGCACCACATGACCATCCTCCAGACTGAAGTTATCATGAGGGCCGAACACATTAGTGGGAATGACTGAGGTAAACGTGCAGCCATGCTGAACATAGTATGCCCTGTAACAGAAGGAACTTGTGTTAACTTGGTTTGGAATGAAATGAGACAAACAAAATCTCAGCAGATAGAATACTTTATATGTAATTCATGCCCAGTAGCTTATTGCATGACATTGTACATGTACATGGTAGAAGCATAGGGGACATACATGTGACAAAGGACAGTGATTTACATTATTGTAAACAGAGACTAGGCAAATACTACTGTTGGCTATATGTAGACAAATTGGGTTTGATTTCTTTTTTGGAAGAAGAGAAAGACGAAAAGCCCCACTTTTTCTACAATTTGTGGGATTGCTGCAATTTTAAGAGGAAAGCAGTTTTCTGATTGTGAATCAGTCAAGTTGATCAAAGCTCCTTGTCTGAACAGAGGGATTCATTCTAGAGGTGATTACTGGTGCGAAACCAGAAATACTAAATGGGTTTAAAGAAAAGTTGACCACAAAAAATCAGCATTGAAATCAACATTTTGCTTATATATGGAATCCTCATGTTCTTGCAAAAAGTAGGAGGAATCTACATAGAAACTGAAGGTTTTACCTGTTCTGGACGTCTATCATCCTTTTCGCATGGGAATAGCCAAAGTTGGACTCATGGGGAGGGCCATTGTGGACCTATGAGAACAAAATCAAAACCAACTTACTTTACATAATTATAAATAAGATTATTCAATATTAGGCAGACACTATTACCTACGAGGGGGGATCAGTAAGTTCTCGGCCTCACCCAGAAAGAATGAGCACAACTCAGATTTAGAAGCATTGCTGTTAAGTAACTATTAAGTCTTACATGAATATGTACCAAATTCAAATTATTGTGATCATTACTTTTCAGGCAACACCCCATAACTTTAGGTAAGGGAGAAGGAAATAAACGTGGACATTTGAGCTGTGACCTGAGGTGTGTGTGTCAACTTGCACTGCTGGAAGTCAGACACCCACTTCTTTCTGCTTGTTAACTTTGCACATTGTACACCATTACACTGCCCCTCTGTACAAAGTTAGTCTCTGTAACATAGCGCTAAGTTAACTTCATACTTCACCCATCTGTACGAAGTTAGATTATGTAACACAGGGCTAACCTCACTTCATACTTCGTACATTGTAGAAATGTACATCAACAGTATCAACCCTGCCCCTCTGTACGAAGTTTCATTTTTTAACTTTGTACACCAACCCTGCCCCTCTGTACGAAGTTAGATTTGTTAACTAAAACATACTTCGTACAACATACACCAACCTTGCAAAGTTAGCTTATGTAAAATAGGGCTAAGTTAACTTCGTACACTTGCCCCGACCATATGTACAAAGTTAGATCACATCACTCACAACTTCTGTCACTGTAACTTCATACAACTTCGTGCAACTTTGTACACGCTAACTTTGTACCTTTCACCTCCTGTTTCCTACCAATCATGTATCAAATAATCATAGGTCTCTTACCATAGTTTCGTCGATGGGGTACGTCGTCTTGTCGGGAAAGATGCAGGTAGAGAGACACGAGACACATTTCCTCACACCATTTTCATAGGCAAGATGTAGCACATTGTCGTTGATACGTATGTTATTCCTCTGGAAAGGATAATTCATTCGTGTAAGTATCATTCAACACAATACATAAGGCTCGACAACACATAGATGTATGGTGGCGTCGTGTGGTGTAACGTGGCCTTGTGCCCTTGGGAAAGGCACTTTAATCTTTATACAACTTCCCTCATTTCACTCAGGTGTAGATGAGTACGTGGCTTCGGTAAAGGCCGTATCGAACAGCAACACCTCAAGCAAGTAAAAGAACCCACCAAACTTCTTGAAAAGAGTAGGTGTCCCTGATGGTATGAATGGATCAAATCTACCATACCACTCAAACATCACAACTGTAGTATGTCCAGAACACAAGATGTCTAAACCAGAAGTTCCTATGCAGTACCATAAGAAGCCACTGGAGGACCTGTAATCTAACAATACAGCTGAACACCTACCAAGAAGTCCAGGTTGTACTTGAGGTTCTTGAACAGCCCCCCCACCATGGCTGCCAGGTGGATGACATGGGTCGGCTGGTGCTTGTCAAACAGGGCCTGGGTGGCTGTGGTGTCTCTGGAATAATCATACAACAACATAGTCATTTAAAAACTTAGTACTTCATCCCGAGCTCTAGCCAGCTGCACATTTTCATCTGTCAGCCAATTCCCATTGTCGTGACAACCGTGAAATTAACTGATTTTGCTATGACACTACAAATGTTGTCATTGAGAGAAAATCAGACGCCACGCTGACGTTTAGTAATACAATTTCTATATGAACAACTTTTAAAGTCTCTATTAATGTCATCAGCTAAAACAAGGAGATCAGAAACATGCCGGCCCTGTGCACAGGGAATCCCTGCAGCCCTGACCAGTGCTATCAGCAGAGAACTAATTTGTTCATAGAAGAAATGTTGGACATAAAAACAAGTATAACTTTGCTTTCCTTTTGATATGAGTTTTGAGGCCACAAAATCTCCAAAATGGCACAAATTGAAGGTGAACAACACTGATGTGTATGTGTGTGTGTGCATGTGTATGTGTGTGTGCCTGTGTATGTGTGTGTGCCTGTGTATGTGTGTGCCTGTGTATGTGTGTGCCTGTGTGTGTGCCTGTGTATGTGTATGTACTAAGTGCCTGTGTGTGTGTGTGTACTAGTATGTGTATGTGTGTGTGTGTGTGCCTGTATATATGTGTGTGTGTGTGTGTGAGTGTGTGTGTGTGTGTGTGTGTGTGCCTGTATGTGTATGTTTATGTTTGTCAGGGTGACGATGATGTTTTATAGGGGATTTAGTCTGTGTGACAGGAAGGGTTGGTGTGGACTGCTGCAGAAAATTGATAACTATTGTACTTACGTGAGGTCGGCATCCTTGGACGACACAAATATCCACTCCTCGTCCTCGCTCTGCTGTTCCTCCACCACCCTGCGGATAGCCTGACCAACCAGACCTGTCCCCCCGGTCACCAGGACTCGCATCGCAACCTTGGTACGCTTTGCCTCGCCATTCTGGGCTGCCATGTTATCTGTGTGCAGAAGTCAATGCCATTGAAAGTACAACATGGACATAAGATATGCATTTTGAACCTTGGTAGTTTTAGAGGTCATCAACAAATGTTATTTGTCAGGGCATGGCCACCTTTATGAGGGATATGGGAACAGGAAGTGACATACCAAATGTTACATAAATACAAGTTAGACAACAGACCTGAATTAACTTGAAGTCAGAAACTGTCAGAAGATCAACCTTTATACTTATAGTGTCTACTAATGTACATATGTATACATTTACAGGTACCACTCTTCTGGCCAAGCCCTGTTCACCTGGTAAGACTCACCTATACTTAAGCTGTCACCTAATAATGGCCCTATTTAGTCATGCACTCATGCATGCAAAGCAGCAAAACAGGTTACCAGCCATAGTACTTTAAATGCAGAAACTTTCACTGTGGTTTACTGTTCGCAGTTTTTGTTTTTGTTTAGTAAGTGAGTGTTTTTGCGGTGGCCGCTTCACTGCGAATTTTCACTGCCTTTTTCACGGCAGTACGAGACTACAGTTCATGGTGCTACAATGTACCACCAAATTAAATCCCCACAAACTTAAATGCATTTACAACTTATTAGTATCAGTATTAGTATTGAGACTTATTGAAGATTTATTTTTCTTACAAATCGCGAAAAGGAAGAAACTGTAACTAAAAGTGTAAGAACCTGTTACTAGTGGGATTACAAGGGGCAGACCTGAAGGATAGAGGACTAGTACCATTGCTGTCAGAATGAAAACTACAGGAGCTATTATTATCAAAGGAAGCTCAGAGGCAAAAGAAGCTGCAGAGTGTCCAGCAGCACAACACAGTGGACTACCGTATATTCTCGAATAAAGTACGCACTTTTTTAACTTTTCAAAATTGAAAAGGTGCTACAAGTTGTTGCCAAAGTTGGGGTGCGTACTTTATTTGAGGTCACTGCACAGAGAAATGGTAAAAAAAGCCTAAAATAAAGCAAGGTGGAGCTACACTTCTAGTAATGTTTCAAAACATGCACATTGTTGTTGTCTTGTAGTTGTCTAAACATGAAACAAAGAAATTGTCTAAACATGATTTACATAAGATTGGCATTTGCATACAATCCTTTTGAGTTAGTGACTTTGACTTGTACAACTGGTTTTTCCTGATTTCTTCTACCAGTTCTCAGTGATTTTTATAATTTGCAGTAGGCAATTCACAAGTTCATAGAGACAATGACAGTGTAAATGCAGGTTATTTCATGCAAAATAACCTTGGGAAAACATCATAAATTTGAATTTATCCAGTTAAAGGTCTGTTCAAAATTGGTGGAGAAGGGGTGCGTACTTTATTTGAGTTTTTCCATTTTACCTTTCAGTCCCAAAGATCTGTCTAAGACTTGTCCAAAATCAGGGGTGCGTACTTTAATTGGGGTGCGTACTTTATTCGAGAATATACGGTACTGTTTCAGGGCCTACCAGTAGCCTTGGCACAATGTGGTCCCACCAGTTCTGACAACTGAAAAGTAACAAACATGAAGACTAAATGCCAGAAATTACATGATTGTGCTGCAGGCCAGGTGAGAAATTTAAAAGTACAGTGTGCCAAAATGAAAACTCCAGCAAACTCTCTGCTTATATTAACTTTCATTCAACACAATGGTGTGCACGGATCAAATTTGGAATGACCACTGTTGCCTTCTTCAGGATTAATAATGACCACTTACTTCAAAACGTAAACTCCTTCAGAAGAGTTACGGACACATCATCCTACTTAGTAATATAATTGACATTTGTCATCAATTGTGCCAGGAGGAAGGTAAAAATTTTTATGTCATACCTGTGACGCGAAAACGTTTGGTGTTTCTGACCGGGCCGTAACTTCCATATCAGACCGGTTCGAAAGGCGTATCACACAGGCTCCATTCGAATAAATTGACCTGTTTCGAGCGGGCCGAATACGGCACGGTTGGCAATTCGAATACCTGATTCGGACATTGGAACATTGCTGTTGCAACACTTTTTTGTTCGAGGGCACCAAATTTGTTCAACTTCTGGCGCATTTCGCATCAAAACATGGGTTTTCTCAGGTGGGTATTGGTCTCAGCCCTCCCGCGGGTCGGATCACCCCCGGCCTTCGGCCGTCGTGCGATCCGACCCACGATCGGGCTGACACCTTGGGTGATACAGAATACACCGTGTTGTATTCTATATATATATCTTCCCAGCGGTCAATAAGTGTTTTATTTGCAAAATCATGCCCGAGGGCTAATTGCATATACAGTCTCAAGAACTAAGCTAATTGCATATACAGTCTCAAGAACTAAGAATAATACATAAAACTAGTGTCTAATCAACTACATGGTACTATGGATACTATTGTCGGATTTGACTTCTTCTTTGAAGGCAGTGGTTAATGAACTGTCCCACGTTCTGTATGATGGTGGGGTTTTGTGCTTTTAGTAGAAATATAGTCTTTTGGTGATCACTTAGTTGGTAAAAGCTTGGTGAAATAGTGACAACTGATTGAAATAATGTGTTTCTTTCGGTCAATAACAAAAAAAAAGGAGCATCAGCAGTTTATGCTAGTGTCGGTCAGGTAACTGGAAACACAGCATTTTTTTCTAGGCCTGTGATAGCCTATGGCTACAATTGTATATGAGGATCTACATCCTAGCTATAGTTGTAAGGATTTACCACAAATTTGCAGTACAACTCTTACAACCACATTGCTCATGTACAGGTATTCTGCTACCATTTAGTAAAAGTTACACTGCACTACCATTCCCAGATTCTGTATGCTAGCATACAAACACTAACCAGACCCAGTAATTTGAATCTACCAGGTCAGTATAAATACTAGTAATCCATATCCAGCTGCTGAGATACAAGTGGACGTCCCTAGGGACATTTAAACCGTGGGCAGCATTTTTAGGCCAGGTCAGATAGAAAGCTTAGAAAGCATTGAACAATGGTAATGTTTGTTACAGTTATCTCTGTAAAACATTGTGTTAAGCATCAGGGCTCGAAACACTTCTTCTGCAAACCCGAAAAATTACCTGCACCTAACAAATCTTAGCTGTACAACTCTGAATTTGGAAAGTATGGACCATATTAAATTGTTCAGGAACCATTGCTATTTATTCTTTTATACCTATATACAAACATGTAGGTGGTAAGGATCAATGCAACAGTCCAAATACACCTACATCATACATTTATGTATAAAACCCAGTACATGGACCAGTGCAGGTTAGGTACCGGTGCAGGTAGGCATCAGAAATACCCGCACAGCTCCAATTTTACCCGCACTAACCTGCATATGCAGGTGGTATTTCAAGCCCTGAGCATCATGGGATACAAATGGTAGTCAATGACCCTTTCTTGTTTCTTAGAAAGCCTGTTAAAGCGTCACAAAAACAGCGATTTGTAGTCTTATACATTTTGTACATGTACAACTACAAGGATAATATAACCCTGGCATTCATCATACTCATGGTGGTAACATTTGTTACCGAATTTGGCAACAGGCATAAACCACCTCACACAGCCTTGACTTGTTCAAGATCAATGACAGCAGCAATCTGACGTGATCGGGCAGAGGGCCTGGATAGCTGGCTTCACCTGCCGAAAAATTATCCTGGGAACTGAATTGTTACATTTTTTGGCTACTATTTGAATTCTTCATTGCCTTCACAGGCGACGGGTTTAGGGAAAAGGCTGGGCTGTCTACCTGGGCTGTCTACCTGGGCTGGCTATCACGTCAGGCTACTTGGACCTACGAAAGCCAATTGGGACAAAGCTGTTTCAGCAGTAGGGGTTGTTTGTGCTCAATGAAGAAGCTATGTGTGAAGGAACTGTGCATGGGCTGTATGTGAAGGAGCTGTGTTTGAAGGAGTGGTGTGTGAAGGGGCTTTGTTTGAAGCAATTGTGTGTGTTACATAACCCAGAGGTTCTGGGTTCAAATCAGTTGATATGCCACCGATCTTGTACCCTTGGGAAGGGCTATTAACACGACTTATCGGGCTGATTGGATTAGTCTTAAGACTTGTGGCTAGTTGGTCAAAGGCGTCCAGGAGCCGTTCTTTAGTGGCTGTCAGGGTCCAGGCTTCTGCGCCATACATTAGGATCGTCAATTGAATTGTGAGGAGCTTCAAATAAGCGTTGCTATTTAGTGCAAGGGTCTGGAACAGCTGCCATTCGGTGCTAACTCAGGTGACCTCAATACGACAGCAATTACCCCAGTTTTGAACCACTTACACTGGGAAGGAAGGACCCCTAGTCTTTTTCGTAAGTGTGGTGGGTTCTTTGCCCTATCTGAGGGAGGGCCCTTACCGAAGCTAGGTACTCTTTTCTCTACCCTAGTGAAGGGAGGAAAGTCGTGTTAAGAGCCCTTCCCAAGCACACAAGATCGGTGGCATATCAACTGATTCGCGCGCCGCTCTGGGTTATGTAACGTACACGGCTCTTTCAAATATGTAGTTGTAGCTCCTTCACACACTGCCACTTCAGATGCAGCTCATAGACATAATAACACACAGATCCTTCAGACACAGCTTATTCGTTGAGCACAAACAACCCCTACTGCTAAAACAGCTCTTGTCCCAATGGGCTTTCGTAGGTCCAAGTAGCCTGACGTGATAGCCAGCCCAGGTAGACAGCCCAGGTAGACAGCCCAGGTAGACAGCCCAGCCTTTTCCGCAAACCCATCAGGCGACAGCCATGGCTATAAATATATATAATAATCTTCCAAGCCATCGACCAATATCAGTGTTGTGGTGCATCGTAGTTATACGTCTGTGCACAAAAGCAAGGTGGAAACTGTTCTGAATGGTAAAGGAATACATCAATTTTGAGAAGTTGGACTTACACTAGGATTTCTTTGGTCAGAATGAAATTTCGCCTTGATACTAGTGTTACCAGCTTCTGCCTGTGTGTCGGCTGCAGTACCATGACCTCCGCTGGGGGTCAACTAAAAAAGAATCAGCACGTAAAACCCTGCTCATTTTCAGATATTTTGTATTTAACCCTGAAATCCAACATATGAAATTCTTGTAACTTGCTTGTCCACCCTGCTTTATATTTTGAGGTGTGGAACCTCCTCACTTTGTTGTCCTTGATCAAGGAGCTTTTATCAAGCTTGCCTTGATGTGTAGATCCCCTAGGCAAAAAAATTGTGTTTGCTACCTTGAGCCACATGAGGTCAGAGTTCGAGGCTGCTAATTAAATGATTTGATCTTTGCTCAAATGCTTCCATTGACATTCCTGGTCAGTCAGGGAGGCAGCTGAGTCTTCAGATAAAAGTCAGGATGGTTGGGAGTGGTCGGCAGTAGGTTCTTCGTTCATTCCGTGCACGGTTGGGAGTTGGTTTCTACTGATTCTGAAATTATGGCTGGTACAGGCATGGCCTAAAACTGGTCAGACTGCTCTCTGCCAACCGTCAACCTTGGTTGGGGTATTTAAAGGTCTAGGGGGAAAAGTCCTGAATGTGTAAGAGGGGTTTAAAAAATATGTAACGTCATGTGTGTAACATTTGGGTGTTGGGGTTCTATACTAGCTTATCAGAAACTCAGAGCCAACCAGTTCAATTGCTATTTGCCAGTCAGGGCTTGAAATACTGGGTGCATGTGCACCCTAGTGCATCCATAATTGGAGCTGTGCACCCAATTACTTTCTGTGGGTGCACCTGGTGCAACCAAATACTTTCGTAGGTTTATGAATATAAAGATATCAACATATACTAGTATACACCACATTCTTGACATCTAAGTGTTAGAAAGATAATAGAATGTCTGCATAGTACATTTGTACTTGTTTCAGAATTTGAGATTGAAATTTCGGTTCATCAAAATTATGTTTTTCTGACATTCTTGTTTGTTTTATGAGGTGCACCCAAAAATTTGTT
>NC_049997.1:1437319-1445065 GCF_000003815.2 Branchiostoma floridae | reverse complement strand
TTTACCCCATGTTAGGTCTAGTTACAATACAGACTTGGTGGACCTAAATGTTACACTGCGGTCTATACAATTATATATCTAACACAGAAACTGACAAGTACACATACCTGAGGTCCAACACTGTCCAGACCAACAGGCACCAACTGACTTAAATACGTATAATTTTCTCTCTTTCAAATACAGCCACCTGTTCAACTCAGAGAACAATGGTTTATCTCATTAACCAATCAGGCCAGGTAAGCAGGGGTACTCTCATTGAGCCCCAAGGCTTACCTATATAAACCAGGATGAAGGAGAATTCTTGTTACACAACCAGTGGGTACTAATACATGTAGGGCTGACGTCAGAGTTGCGTTGCGCGGTAGAGGGCAAAAAATGGGAAGACGATTTGGGTGTGACTTAAAATCCTTGAAAATCCTTCTTTTCCTTGAAAATTTTTGCCCAATCTGGAGACTTTTTGAGTTAGAAGAGACAGGTAGGGTCTAAGCTTTCCTGTTTGGGTCAAAATTTGTTCAGTTCAGCAGTTCAGCTGGTGTAAGGACAGGTTTTAGTTATAGGGTGCTACTGGTTGTATCAGGAGGGAAAATGGGTCAAAGGTGAGGTTTCTTTCATAGAGCGAGCTTTTCTCCGAGAATGAGCCAAACAACCCTCTGTTTTCTTTGAATGCTTATAAACTAGACCCAAGTGACTTTCTGGTGGAGAAGAATTTTAAAGATTGAACTATGGGTTAGTACTTTTTTGAAGCCTTCATTCAGTGTATTTCAACATGCTTGTCAATGGGCAGCCCTAACTTCGATGTCTGACCTGTAGCTTACGTTACCTAACCAGCCACAGCCAATCTATGGCAGTCTCGCCTCCCATATGATCTAGCCTAAATAACTATGATTTGCTATTCACATAAGGCGTTCTGCAGTTGCCTTTAGCCGCTGACTGCATTACAAACTTGTCTCCAATTAAGCAGACCCTACGGTGACTTAGAAAATTTTAGTATCAAAGCAGTACAGCGGCACCAGGTATAGCGGTGCCCGTTCGACTCTCTATGGCCGGCTATCTCCCTTTGGCCGGCTATACTCCTTTGCCAGCTTTGAAATTATCTCTTTAGGCACCGTAGGCTCTGCTTGGAGACTAATATTTTTTTTTTTACAAACAAACGAAGCCTTCTATCCTGGATGTGGTATAAAGGTATAAATGTATAAACGTGCACGCCCAACACGCACTCGAATGCCGAAACTATTCTACCCCGATCCTTTCAGAAATGCACAAGCTTTCAATCTCAAATTCTTCCATCAGGTGGGAGAGTAAGGGTTAAGCCTAACCTTGTAAAATCGTTCTCTCGGCACAAGAAGGATGCAAACGTTGAAACTGAACTCAAGAGGCCTCGCAAGACAGTCAGGGGTGAAGACGCACAACGTGTTTTCTCTGGTGACTTGCAAAAAAGTGACAACAGGACAGCTTAACAGAAAGGGAGGTCAGAGGTTACCTGAGGTTATTAACCTTTTTCTGTTCGGTGATTGGTCGGTGTTGACCTTTTATTATTCTCACTCCCAGAATAACGTGCTCTTCTTAAAGATTATAGACAAACCATGGAATGTTAAGCCTATAAATTTTAGGTGGTATTTTTTGATATTGTTAGAAAACAGCTGAATGTGTCTTTTTGAGAGTAACGTCTGGTTTAGATAAAATTGCTGCAGGAGAAGCCCTGGAGACGAGAATAGAAATGCCCTGACCTGAAAGTGCCACATGTGGCGTGGGGAGGGGGGCTGCGATGTCGGTGCTGTGTATTTATCTGAGGTATTTGAAGCTTCTTGTCAGAATAACCAAAATTATGCTGATCTGCACATGCATGGTAGATGGCCATGCTTGTGTGAACAGATTTTATAGTCTTCACTGTCAATCCAAGGAAAACAAATTATGGCTGTGACTGTCTTCTTCGTCTTTCGTTTTGTCGAATTCTTGGCACTTTCCTTATGAGAGTTTTCTTATGATGTTATGTAATGTAATTAATGCAGGTATTTGTTGGAGGAGGTCGGTTTAAAGGACCACAACCTGCTAGCCGCCATGCTAGATAGAGATGCATGGTTAGACGCTTAATGGCACCTCATATGATTATGAGGATGAACTGAATTGAACTGATTTGTTGCACTGTATCTGTATGTACATGTAGTTTGATGTATCTGTATGTAGTGTAGTAGCCGTTGCCATACGTTGTATCATGTACAAATTGTCGAGCAATAAAGTTCATTCATTCATCCATCTATCCATCCATTCATTTCATTCATCCATCCATCCATCTGTCCTTTCGTTCATTCATTCATTCATTCATTCATCTATCCGTTCTTTCGTTCATTCATTCCTTCATTCATTCATTCATAAATTCATTCATTCATTCATTCATTCATAATTTCATTCATTCCAGAAGTAAAGGTCCTGAAAAAGTCAACAAGACCCATGTGGACATTGCCATGCAAATGAAAACAATGGTGGAAACAAGGAGTTTTTGGGGGGGACTTTACATTTGACATTTCCTAGAATTCCTGTTGTCACAAGTGTTCTGATCTCTGTGAAAGGGCTTATTACATTCTCATGCTGAATCAACTGTCGAAAATTCAGCGTGCCCGGTGCTGTCAAAAGTTCCACACTGGTGTTCCAGTTCAGAATGGCCTTGTCTCTGACTGCTGAACTCATTGTCAGCACTGAATTTCCAGGGCTGAATTTGTCCTAGCCTGTGTTTATCAAACTCTCGCTGGCTGGAGTTAATTACCCCCTCCTAGGGCGGCGGCAACAGGGTTGGACAAGTCCACTAGCCCTATTGTCCCGGGCAAGTGAAAGTGCTGTTCGGGCAAGTGCATGACCTACAACACTTGCCCGATTGGCCAAGTAAGATTTTTCCATTGATTGAGTGCAATTTTGATAATAACTTGTTTCTTTTTACTGTCATGACATCAAGCAATGGTCAACAGAGAATTCCATTGCTGGGAGTGAAAATGCATATACTGGTATTAGTTGTAACAGTGACATTTGAATTTTGGGCAAGTGAAAAATTGGTTCGGACAAGTAAATTTTTCATGTACTTGCCCGACAGGACAAGTGAATTTTAGAAAACTTGTCCAACCCTGGGCAATCGTACGTAGGGCCGGCCAATAGGGGTGCGATTTTAGTCAGGCTGAACTTGTCCGAGCACTTAACGTTACCAGGTTTTCTGGGACAGGTTTACCGAAAAGCCTGCAGGCTGGGCATAATCTCCAAACAGATTCCTGACTTCCTCTGGTTTGCTATACTCCTTGGCCAGCTTTGATACTATCTTATGCCACCAGGAATCTGCTTGGAGATTAGGTGGGGCAGGCTACTAGTAACCATTTGGGGCCCCAAGGGTATGTATGGGGGTCTGACCCCTAATGGAATTTTAAAAGCTAGAACTGGGTAACTGAAATTCCAGCTCAGCGTGC
The DNA here is from genome assembly GCF_000003815.2 of Branchiostoma floridae. NCBI lineage: Eukaryota > Metazoa > Chordata > Leptocardii > Amphioxiformes > Branchiostomatidae > Branchiostoma > Branchiostoma floridae. Next base: position 1,441,619 of record NC_049997.1, on the reverse strand, counting down.
ATACGAGCGATCGCGATGATGTCATGGTGACGCAGTGGTAGGCAAAAAGCAGGTGTTTGGCAAAATATTGATTTACACATTAACTAGTAATTTGAGCCGCTAATTTGAATATAAATTTTTGATCCAATCTACCTGGTAGGCAACAACCGTCCAATACCTCGGATATAAACAACAACAGCGATCGCTCATAATTGGACAGAAGACAACTGTTTGGTCATACAGTACCTATTTTGCAGCTAGAGTTTCATGAACACATACCTTCAGCAAACAAGCAAGGGTTGTTATGAAGGATGCTGTTGGTAGACATAGATGTGTCAATCATTTTATTTGATATTATGATATTGATTACATCATATAAATTATTATCAATGATTATCACATCATACATATCATTTTGGACAGTTTAAAATTCAGTGCAGTGTTTATATTGCATTGTTTATAACTGTAATATTGCAATGAATGTCAATCTACTGTTATTGTTTGTTTAAACTAAGGGTTTGAATTTGACATACAGAAGGTCATATGTGTATCTTAAACATTTCACACAAAAAGGTTTTATTTTTGTTTCATAAATCATATTGAGTGTATGGTAGTTGTGATGGAGTCACTGCAATATCTTTAGACATGCCCGAGACTGACAGCACATGACTGGAGAGGAGGGTCAGGAGACCCAGGGTTAGCAGGGTGAAATCCTGCTCTGTGTAGATTTAGAGTTTTGATAGATTAAGTCTCATGATGACATTGTTGGTCTATCCCCTGACAGTAGTGTTATGTTTATTCTTTTAGTTAGTGTTTGTATGTGTGTGTGTGTGTGTGCGTGCGTGACCGGTCCATTCTGTTGACAAAAGACTTCATCTACTTCCACGTCATACTTTAATGATTCTGCACATTTACTGAAAACATACACATGACAGGGAAACATGTAGAAATAGGAAGGACATTAACACCAAGTATGTACCACTACAGGTGAGGAGAGACCTGTACTGAAGTCGCCATGTGGAAGACTACTCTCATCATCTACATCTTCTCTGCCTCCTACATTACTGCCATCCTGTGTAACAAGTATGTCCTGTCTGTGCTCCAGTTCACCCTCCCCACCCTCTTCCAAGGCTGGCAAACCTTCACTGCAGCAACAACAATCTTTGCTGCACACTACTCGGGTCACCTGCACATCAGTCGACTCACACCAGGGGGCGTGATTGGGTGGATGCCCGCTTCTCTGTCCTTCATTGGGATCATCTATGCAGGATCTCGCGCCCTGTCTCACATTCCAATCCCAATGTTTTTACTGATACGGAATTCTGTGGAATCTTTCATAGAGATAGTTCGTTGGATTGTTCGAAGAACACTCCCCAGCACGCAGAAACTTCTCGGATCATTCCTAACGGTACTATCTGCAGTGGCACTGTGGTATGTAGACCCACAGTATGACAGGGATGGGTACTTCTGGCTGGTGTCCCACATGGTTTTCCTAGCAGGGTATAAACTGTATGCAGAGCTGAAGTCCACAGAGCTGAGCAGTATGGAGAAGCTGTGGTGTAACTCCATTGTAAGTGTCATACTCCTGGCTCCAGGGTCCTTCCTACTGGGGCATGTGCAGGATGCCTGGGAGTTCCCCCTCCTCACTCACTCACATTTCCACATAGCATTCCTAGCCAGCGGCCCCCTGGCAGCCAGTGTTGGTATCACAGGCATCCTGGTCCAAGAAGGAACCAAGTTTCCTGATCACATCTCCTGTACTGTGAAGACCTTAACGGTCCTCATGTCTCTGATGGTGTTCCATGTAACCCTGACCACAGCAGCGTTCCTGTGTATTCTGATGGGGATTACAGGGGAAGTGTTACAGAAGATAGACCTGAAGGACTTCAGTGCTACATTAGACTTGAAGTATGAGGAAAGGACCAGTCTCAGTAGTCATTCCATAGAAATAAGTGCTGAAACTTAAAGTGCTCATGTATGTCACCGATGACACTGAAAATTTGTGAAATACAACAATTCTGATTATAAGCAACCATCATAAGTGTTATTCAATGAAAAAAATTTTGTACAAATCATGCGCTTTTTGATTGGACATACAGATAGAATCTTACAAACCATTCTTGTAGTTGTTGATTTCTACCGTCAGGTAGTCAAGCTATTTTTTGCCCTTGACATCATAGTGAAAATGGCAACCTGGTACTGTGACTTGTGAAGACATTCTTTTGAGAAGCAATGCATGATCATCATAGAATACACAATTACAATTGCAACTTTTCTAGTGTTTGCTTTTCTGGTTTAAAGTCACAATTCCAAGTCACAATTCCAGGTTCCAAAATGGCTGCCCTGTTTATGACATCACGGACGGATATGAACTTAATTACCTGGTGTCAGGAATCAAGAACTGGAGGTACCCCCCGGTATGGCTTATAAGATTCGATGTTGAATGACACCAAAAGGGTGTATATTTTGTGCATGCATCTTTGTTTATTGAATAACACTGCTATTGCTAAATGTAATCATGAAATGTTGACTTGTGATGACATAAGCACTTTAATTGAGTCTAAAGTCTGAAGACTTACCATATTTATTACTTGCTTGTTCAGTCGTTCTGCACAGGTATATTATTTTTTATTCTACACTGTGCTTTATAAAGTTTAGTAAAATCTACTCATTGTGCATATAAGGGGTTAGTTACAAGAGAATGCAATGTCACTGTCATACACTATATTGACTTATTGTTAGAGCACATGTTAGAAAAATTGCAATCACTAATTCTATATACTAAGGGCCTGTTGGCATGTTTGCATATATTCAAGTCCGTATATAAGTTGCATATTTAGATTTTTTGTCTTTGGTAAGATTTATGGCCAAGGAAATCATGTTATTTTTATAAACAGGCTGCACAAGTGATTCAAAATTAAAGGCAGGTTCTTTACCACAACCTTCTTCTAAGTCAAAAATGGTACATGTACTGATGTAGGATGCGTAGACTGTTCCATAAGTTCTGTGGGCAAAGTTCTGTGGTGGTCACATTTGTCACAGACATCATCCATGCATGACGTGTATATTGCCTATAAAGTGGTGGTTAGCAAAGACTGTGCAAATGTTATTGCAATATTATGTTAAAATGATGCCAAATAGCCATTATTATTACAGCCACATAACCCATGCAAAAGAAAGATATGTATAAAATCATTCAGATGATAACAAGACCATTTTTATGTAGTAAAGTGTAGCACAAACTGTATTCATGTATACAACATTATGAACTACTACTTGTAAACTTGTTTTATTCCTTTCATAACGCAGTTGACCATAGTGGCAATTTAGAGTTAGACTTTAAGGGAATAGTTTGACCCTTTAAACTGAGGATAAGGACTTTATGAAACATGACAAATTAATCTATTAGCAGATACTATATTTCCTTTAGTTTTCATATTGTGCAGGATAATCTTCATTCTTTTTATTTCATGGTAAGGAGCAGTTACCCCTGATACATTGTAAAATTATGTTCAAGTACTAACAGTGCAACATGTATTTATTCTTATTGTGTAAAGGTGCAATGTGCTCTGAGCAATTACACAGATGGTAATATTATTAAACAAACATGTGACTCACAACATAGTGTCCGCTTTAAGTTTTTTCAATAGATTTCGTTACTGTCGTTTGCTTAGTTCCTTGTTTTTAGTTTGTTTGTTTGTGTGTAGACAGAATAAGCGGAGAAGTTGTGAATAGATCTGCAATGCTGCATATTTGGAATGTGGGTAGGCGTTGGAAAAACAGAGGTCAAATTCAACAGTAAAATCTCCAAGTAGATCTGTCAACATTTGGCATAAGCTAGTATCACAAGCTGGCAAAGGAGTGTAGCAGGCTAGGAGTGTTTATTGACTAATCTCCAAGCAGATCCTAAGGTAGCATAAGATAGTATCAAAAGCTGGCAGAGGAGTGAAGCTGGCCTACGAGTGTGCATGTGGTGCCCGTTTGACTCCCTTTCACCGGCTATACTCCTTGGCCAGCTTTGATCTTATGGCACCGTAGGATCTGCTTGGAGATAACAATTGGCCTAATAGCGCCGTTCTACTAGGGACAAGGCCACTTGCTACAAAGCGCTGGAATATAGTGCGAGCGTCTGAGACTCGCTGCCGTGCACCCACAAAGGCATACAGGCATTGGAGGCCGTCCAGCGCAGGGGCGCCCGAGTGACCCTTAATGGTCCATAATGACTTCTTGCGGACTAGCAGCGTGAAACAAATGCTCAAACACCAAAACACCCTCTCCCCGAAAGGAGGAGGAACATCTGCCTCACCTTTTTCTATAAACT
>NC_049997.1:1429780-1437219 GCF_000003815.2 Branchiostoma floridae | reverse complement strand
GGGAAAGGTATAATGGCAACTTATGGCGAGAAAGAGACATCTTTCCCCCAGACTATGGTGCCTGTCCCCGGCGCCTTGGCCAGGGGCATGGCTGGGGACCCATGGCGGGCGCACATCTCGTCGCCGCTCTTAAGGGCCCTTAAAAAACCCTGGGTCCCATTGGAATGCATTGCGCCAGGGTTTTTTACACCTATTTTTTTTATACCAAGAAAGTACCGCCGGCTTTTAGCACCAGGACACGCCCGTCGGTCGTCATCATCGATCTAGCGCGAAAGACCCGGCCTCTGGTGGCCGCTGACCGCCTGAGGCGGTGAAAACGGGCCCTCACCTGTCCAGGGCTATGATGTCATCGTGGCCTCGGAGCCACGGAAAGGTATAATGGCAACTTATGGCGAGAAAGAGACATCTTTCCCCCAGACTATGGTGCCTGTCCCCGGCGCCTTGGCCAGGGGCATGGCTGGGGACCCATGGCGGGCGCACATCTCGTCGCCGCTCTTAAGGGCCCTTAAAAAACCCTGGGTCCCATTGGAATGCATTGCGCCATGGCTTTTTACGCCTATTTTTTTTATACCAAGAAAGTACCGCCGGCTTTTAGCACCAGGACACGCCCGTCGGTCGTCATCATCGATCTAGCGCGAAAGACCCGGCCTCTGGTGGCCGCTGACCGCCTGAGGCGGTGAAAACGGGCCCTCACCTGTCCAGGGCTATGACGTCATCGTGGCCTCGGAGCCACGGAAAGGTATAATGGCAACTTATGGCGAGAAAGAGACATCTTTCCCCCAGACTATGGTGCCTGTCCCCGGCGCCTTGGCCAGGGGCATGGCTGGGGACCCATATGGCGGGCGCACATCTCGTCGCCGCTCTTAAGGGCCCTTAAAAAACCCTGGGTCCCATTGGAATGCATTGCGCCAGGGTTTTTTACACCTATTTTTTTTTTACCAAGAAAGTACCGCCGGCTTTTAGCACCAGGACACGCCCGTCGGTCGTCATCATCGATCTAGCGCGAAAGACCCGGCCTCTGGTGGCCGCTGACCGCCTGAGGCGGTGAAAACGGGCCCTCACCTGTCCAGGGCTTTGACGTCATCGTGGCCTCGGAGCCACGGAAAGGTATAATGGCAACTTATGGCGAGAAAGAGACATCTTTCCCCCAGACTATGGTGCCTGTCCCCGGCGCCTTGGCCAGGGGCATGGCTGGGGACCCATGGCGGGCGCACATCTCGTCGCCGCTCTTAAGGGCCCTTAAAAAACCCTGGGTCCCATTGGAATGCATTGCGCCAGGGTTTTTTACACCTACTAGTATTTTTTTTATACCAAGAAAGTACCGCCGGCTTTTAGCACCAGGACACGCCCGTCGGTCGTCATCATCGATCTAGCGCGAAAGACCCGGCCTCTGGTGGCCGCTGACCGCCTGAGGCGGTGAAAACGGGCCCTCACCTGTCCAGGGCTATGACGTCATCGTGGCCTCGGAGCCACGGAAAGGTATAATGGCAACTTCCCCCAGACTATGGTAATGTATTGTCATCATTACTTGGAGGTATTGTTTTTTATAATTCACATATCATTACATTGGTCTTCGTCACAGTTTAAAGGCATGACAATTCATTCATCCCTTTTCACTTCTCCTGCACTATGCCTTTGTCACATCATTGCCATCTGGTCGGGAATGGTCAGGCCTGCATTATACTCAGTTCATCATGCTGCAGGAACACAGAAATGCTTGTCAGAATCTAAGCGTAGATTGTCGACAGACTTCACATTCTTTTGCCGTGTGCAGAAACTTCATAAACAACAGGAAGGCAACAGCAAGTAAATTTTATGGATGAAATCTTAGGCATAATGCAAAAAACGATTAGAAAAAAAAAACGATGGGTAAAAGAAACAAAACAAGAATAGAAACAAGAAATCTTTTTAAAAAAGCTGTGCCTTGCCGCGTGGTAGGAATATCGTCAGGAAAAGGTAGGTCGGCACTTCAAGCCCGGCAAGGCAAAATGCTGTGCCTTGGCGTGCAGTAAGGATAATTTGCTTGTCTGCTAAATACGTATTATTAAAATTTTGACACTAGAAACCACGAAAATGAGAAAATCTTACGATTATATTTGAAAGGCAACACTCTGAAAATACAAATGGCATTCTGTGCCCATCATCAACCCAAAATACGATCTTTTTCACGTGTTTACGGTATAGGCCGCATGTAGCCAGTCACAAGTATGCAAATGAGCTAACTATATTTAGTACCATGCAAACACCGCATGTGACCATGTTGGAACACGTTTTCAGCTGTGTTTGCCGACGAATTCCTGCCGTTAGGGAGAATTTGCGGCCTCAAAACTGATATCACAAGTGAAGCGAAGTTATAGTTGTTGTTTTACTTTCATTATTTTGAAAGAACTTTGTAGCGTCATAGCGAGATCAACCGATATGTTTGGATGACATAGCGGCGCGGAAATATATGCTTCGACGGCGTGAATTTTGAGCAAAAATACCGCAGAATTATGGTTAGAAAACCCAAGGAGCTTTTATCCTTGGAAAACCCCACATTTTATTATTTCAGGGGTCCCTGGTCCAATTTAAAAGAAATAATAAGTGTACCGTCCAAAATAAGAACGTAGCGGGTGGATTCTGCGGCTGAAAAAAATAAACGTAACTGTTACCTAAACATGCACTCTTGAAAATGCAGACCAAAAAGTCCCAAAGGTGGGTTTTCATGGTTCTGGTCGCATGACGAAAATATTCTTATATCAAATGGATGTTATAAAAAGGTAAAAGGACAATTGAAAAAAAAAAACTTTCACTAGGCGGGTTCGAACCGGGGTCGGCAGTGTGGCGACTAATCACGCTAACCACTACGCCATGCTAACATTCACAGTACCGACTCGTATTAACAGGTATCCAAATCTAAGGCATAACTTGAATACGTCCGTTCATTCCAAGATTCAAAGATTCTAATGTCTAATCCTCCGAAAAATGTCTAAACAACTGTTACTTATGTGAAAAGTTTGTAATGAGACGAGAGCCTGGCAAAATAATGTCGGGAAAGGCATGTTACAAGCTCTGATTGGCTGGCTGGAATCTCGGTGTGTCAATAGCCTGTTTAGGCTATAGGCACACTCAGTGTGTCAATAGCCACAGCGATATAACAAAATGATCCTAAATATTATCTATTGCGACTTCTCGTGTGACGTTTTGAGCTGGCGCTCTCCTAAACTCACGTTAGCGTTTTGCTGCGGTCTCGGAAGGCCTCTCCAACGTTTTGATGACGTCATGGCTACTTATATATTCACATACAATTTATTAGCCTGATTTGGAAATTGTTTCATCTTTATGAATAGCTAATGCAATTCTTGTTGCGAGATAATGCACTTGATTTTATGTCACTCCAAATGAATTTGGAATTTTACCATACAAACGCTTCATTTATTCAATGTAACCAAATATTAAATGCTTTTAGAACCGACCGCAAACAGAAACAAATACGTAAAATGGACGGTTTAAAATTCAACAGGGATGTACCATTGTCTGCCTGAGCCGTCAAACTTGTCCATGAGAAAGGCGATTTGGAAGGGCCTTTGGAAGGGGCTTTGGAAGGGCTGGGTTAAAAGGTCCGTCCATTGATCCATGGAAAAAAGCTGGCGTAAAGCCTTGCCTGGCGGCAAGGCAAAAAAGCTCACAGACAACGCCCTTGTGGCGTAAAAGTGCGTCAATAGAGAGAGATGTAGACATGCAGATAAGCCCACAAAACTTTGTCAGGTACTCCCTCCCACTCGTGAATGAACTTGGGAATATAGATAACTTACTTGATGCTGATCACAGCAATGTCTATTTACGTACAGTTAGTGCAAGCAGCATTAGTTTTTCCTGATCATGGGACTCCCACCTGCTTATACCTGTGGCAGATCATGCTTTAAATAAAGGGACATAATGTAGAAATATGGCGCCAAAATTTCAAATGTTCTGAACTTAAAAATCTCCATTCAGATTGACATTTGCAACTTATTTATAACTTATCTGCGCCATTCTATCACATTTCTAGTGCTTATTAACAACAGCAAAGTAAGCCGCGGCCAAATTCACTTACTTCCGGGTAGCCTACCGGAAGTAAGCCGACCGTAGATTTCCGAATCGACCGTTGCGGTCGAAGATCTTCGGAGCTTAGCGGGGACTTTCAACAAACTTCAGTAATGATTCGAGCGAACCACCGAACGCGTTCTAAAGCGCACTTTGGCTCGCCGGCGAGTTGAATAAAATGGCGGACAACTCAAGCGGCGGAGGGAAGTGCGCATATTTCAAGACCGTGATCCTCACGGCTCAACAAAGTCATAGTCATACGTTGCAAATATTGCTGTGCAGTGTAATAAGGTAGACTCAACTCATTATGTAGAGAAATGACCGAAAACAGTGACTTTGATTTTACATTATGTCCCTTTAATGGGAAAGTAGGCTACAGAAACTTTTCATCAACACACTGCAAATCTCATGACCCTGACGACCGCGTATAACGTTACCTCACTCTGCACCAGCAACAAAAAAAGAAAAACTGATCGGACTTCAGTAATGCAGCTTATCACATGTCCTGGCTCAGTCTCCTACAATAATCTGGAAAAATTAGTTTAGGGAAATTCTTAATTGTGCGTTTTTTACCACGATAATATACATGATAATACTATAGTGGTAAATGATGGGAATTTCATTTTTGCGGGAGTTGGAAGCTAATTAATGGTAATACTAAAGGTGAACATTACCAGAGAGAGAGAGAGAGATCATGCAAATCAGGGTCTCACTAACACGATCATTATGCGGAAATGCTGTATAGATATCAATTGAAAAGTTTATTATGAACTTGAATTGCCAACAGTATGAAGACATTATAAGGTCGTGTGGCCAATACGAGCGATCGTGATGATGTCACGGTGACGCAGTAGTAGGCAAAAAGCAGGTGTTTGACAAAATATTGATTTACATATTAACCAGTAATTTGAGCCGCTAATTTGAATATCAATTTTTGATCTAATCTACTGACGTCCTGGTAGCTGGCAACAACCGTCCAATACCCCGGATATAAACAACAACAGCGATCGCTCGAATGTACTTGCATACGAATAGCATAGAAATTGCAAAACAAACAAACGAACAAACAGACAGACAGACAGACAGACAAGCACAGTACATGTATACTATTTGCATATTTGCTGCTGCTGCCCGATACCCATTGGTCAGAAGTACTGGTAACGTTAGGGAGAAATGACCAATCAGAGCACAGACTGAAGCAAATTCAAGATGGTCTTTTACAAATCCAACACCGTGACTTGTTACGTAACATTAAATTATTCTCAATAAGAATAGGCCAGCTAAATTATGCTGCTATCCATCCATTTGTAGGGCACTACTAGCTAACGTTTTTTTTAGTGTATTGACCTTGTTTAGAAACCTGCTCCCTCGGGTTTGATGAAAGAGCTGAGCTGTACCCCTGGCCTGTCTAGCTGGTCTGGCTATCACGTCAGGCCGCCAAGATCCCTCCCCACTCAAAGCCCCACAAAAAAACAGCTTGTCATGTAACCCTCAAGCGGAATATAGACAAATTACACCCATTACGCTGAAAGCGTGTAACGTAACTAAATGCATTGTCAAGCCACCTACAAGCAAAATAAACTGAATCTATTCAACGTTACTTGTTTGAATATAAATTTCTAAGGGTCTGCAAACACACAAAAAGCAAGGACTTGCAAAAAGCTAAGTTAAATGCAGTCTACTTTAGCGAGCCAGTCCTTTTTTTGCATCTGTCACCTTGGACCCTTGGAAGCTCCGCTAATGTAGAATTTAGTCTCTTTCTCCTTTGACCGGCCGACTCCCCTAGCATACTCCATCTGCCCAATATCTGCTACTGTATTAGTCCATCAATCCGCGGGGCTGGCATGCATGTAGTCTCTGTATATCTGTTTTTGGTTATTTTTTCAATCTACAACATACATGTGCTCATTTTACAGCTGCTTTGAATGATTTACAGTATGGTCAAATTCTTTGTTGGAAACGGACAAAGATTTATGCGCGTGCAAATTTCATCCTTTTATTTACTATTCAATCAAATCAACTTGGCCTCATGCAAATGTATTTCACATTTACACACTTCATGTACATTGTGACATTCACATTTAACTAATTTACTCATGTACAAGTTTGTCATGTCACCATCATTAAACTCTAAAGCATTATGGCATTTTTGCATAACTTATGCAAATTGGAGCCTTTTTTTACATAAATATCTGTTAATGTTGCACCTACCCTTAGATACATAAGTTTTATGTTTTGTAATTAGAAAACACTTGAATTACAGAGTTTCTTAGTTGATTATAGAAATTTTCATAATTCATATCTATTAGTAATTACTTAGTGACCGGTGCAATGACCAAGTGGGTAGTGTGTTCACCTTGCATTCGGTAGGTTGTGACTGTGACTGTGAGTTTGATCCCCGGCTGAGTCATACCATCTTGACTTTAATTCTAGTTTTAAAATGGTACATCATCGCAGCTGCTTTCTCTGATAGCACTCAGCATGTGGTAAAGAGTACATCACTACCAGTGGACCAGCCCCCTGCTGTAGTGACCCAAGGGCTACAGAAATGGAGATGGGTGCCACCCCTATGCATCTGCTCAGATGTGCGAGCAACTTTATCTTTTTTAGTGTTCCTCTCTTTCTAAATTATAAATGTCATATCTTTGAATAGTCCTATCATGGAAGGCTTTGGGTCTATTGTATTTCTTCATTTATTACATGGAACTTTTATCATGATCATTTGCATGATGATCATCTATCAAAGTCAATCATCATCAGGGCTCGAAATACCACCTGCATATGCATGATAGCACAGGTAAAATTGGAGCTGTGCAGGTGTTTCTGGTGTCTACCTGCACCTAACCTGCACTGGTCCATGTACTGGGTTTTATATTAATGTCCTATAATGTAGATGTATATGGATTGTCTTTAGCTTCAGTGACTGTTATCACCTATAAAGTATAAAAGAAAAAATAGCAATGGTTCCTGAACAATTTTAGTATGATCCATACTTCCTAAATTCAGAGTGGTGCAGGTAAAATTTGTCTGGTGCAGGTAATTTTCAATGTTACCAGTGCGGGTACTTAGAAAAAAGTATTACGAGCCCTGATCATGTAAACTATCTCCATTCTCCACACCAAAACAGGTACATTTTGCAGCTATTTTGTAAGGTTTCCTTGATGATCTACTATGCATTGCTTATACTTCACTTGTATGAGTTGAATAATTTGGCTCCCTGATGGCCATACAGTCACACACCGGTAAAACTAAAAGGAAATTTCTCAAGGCTGATTCCATATTCACATATTCTTGGATAAAAGTAAATTCAATTATGCTGTGATTATATTGCAATCCATACATAGTATGGGATTGCAATATATTGCTTTTCCTTT
>NC_049997.1:1413375-1429538 GCF_000003815.2 Branchiostoma floridae | reverse complement strand
ACCTTTATACCCAATTTCAGCCCATTTGGTTTCCATACATAGGCACAGGAGCCAAAATCTTCAGCGTCAGCCGGAGAGTTAATTGAATCAAAGACCTAGCCAATCAGCGAAGAGGAGGCCAAAGGCTAATTAATATTCATAAGCGGGGCCTCATGATCCCGTATATAGCAGTGTTCCCGCCAGGGGGAGCAAAGCCCGCCTAAGGCTCTCGCATTTTAGACTATTCAGAAGGCTTTATATTGTATCAGTTCTTAGGGGCATATCTATGATAATCGCAGCAGTCACTTAACTTCTCTTCAGGTGTTTAGCGTAACACTGTTTCAGGTCAAACCGTCAAAGGCAACTAAAAACAAACTTTAACGTTACTGAGTTCAACAGTACTTATAACTTGTTATCCGAAGTTGAAACGCTAGCGATGGTATTTTCGCTGCGCTGTTAGCTCCGTGCGACTGTTGTTGACGGTCTTATAACGGTATATTTTGCACCCCTGTACCCTGGTATGAGTAACATTTGGTATAGATAGGCATAATATAGTTGGTAAAATGATCCAAGTAAAATTTTTGGCATAAAGTACTGTAAAAGGCTTAATTACAACACTTTTTTTCAGGGGAAATTGGTTTTCTTTCGTTCTCCATGCCGTGACCTTTCGGACGTTCACCCCACAGAGCCGACATCTGCACCTGCGTCTAGCCGGCAGGAAGGGTTAATTCAATTAATGGTTCAGCCAATCAGCGAAGAGGAAAGCGAAGGCTAATTAATATTCATAAGCGGGACCACACAATACGTTAACTTGAAGACTCACCGTACAGACTTCTCGCCAGGATTTTTTCAAAGCGTCGGACAGGGGTCCGGGGGCCGCCGAATGTCCCTGGCGGGGTCCAGGGGCAGGGCCACTGTGGGGGGGACCCAGGTGGGCGAAGCCCCCCCGGAAGCTCTTGCATTTTAGGCTATTGAGAAGGCTTCTTTTATCAGTTTTTTTAGGGCCATATCTACGATAATCGTAGCAGTCACTTACTTCTCTTCAGCAGTTTGACTTTAAAATATTTCGGGTCAAAGCTTCAAAGACAACTAAAACCTCATAAACAACAAACTTTACTTAGCTCAACAGTATACAAAAATATTGTACGGGTTGCCATCCTTAGTTGAAGCGCTTATTTATAGCGCTAGTATCTTCATTGCGCCGTTAGCCGCCGTGCGACTTTTGTTGACGGTCTGATATCCCTACGTCGCCGCCTCGCTGATATTCCCACGGACATGTTTCAAAAAAAATACCCAGCAAAAAACGCTGTTCTGCGTCAAATTCTATTCTATAAAACTCAGTGTTACAGTCTAAATATTTTGTAGAAGCACCGCTGTAGGAAAGAAGATCCAAGCAATGTAAAACATCACGTAGCATGAAGTTCGCTGTCAACTGGCACACAGCACATGACTGTTTGAAACTCTAAGTCTAATCAACAGCCGTGTTTGATTGATAGCCGGCGGTCCTATGATGAAGTCGGCGAAAGGTGCGTTAGTTAGAAAATCTGCGTTTAGTTTTGATACGTAATTATAAGTTAGACAGTGGCGAGAATGATTATTTTCTCATCAATATTTCTCTTCAGAATTATTTGAACTTAATTGTACATCTAAACAATTGGCTTACCTGTGCAATGTTTATATGATTAATGATCAGTGTACTGAAATCATGTGTAACGTATGGCTCCTAGTCAATAGATCAGCATTTTCTCTATAGTGACCACCTGTCTATAGTGGCCACATTTCCTAGTGCTGTTGTTGTTTGGCATAAACTTTGAACATTTAAATTGTAAGTAACTTTAAACTGCCAGAGTTTCAGCCCAATAAAACACTCTCAGCGCCAGGGTATGAACAGACTGACCAGACAGACGAAAATAAATCCTCGAACAAGGTTCAATCGTATCTTCCGGGTCTGGCAGGAAGTTGTTAAACTAAAATAAGAATAGGCTCGATGGTTGATTGCATACAAAGTAAAACAGTTTAACAGTTTTACAGCTTGAAGAAAACAAACGCTCCTACAGTACCTGCACCTGCTTGATAATTATTAAATCGTATGCCCTACTTGAATAAAAAAAGTTCATTGCAATAATAAATGTACCCACATCACAAGGAGCTTATACTTTTTTAAACTTACACCTAGTTATCGTACTGAAAATTGTTAATGACATTACATGAATTCATTCAACAATTTTCAGTCATGATGAAAATTTTCTGAATGGAAGGTGTGATTATTGTCATTTTCTGAAAAATAGAAGCAAGCTCTGTTTTTACCTGGAGTCAATTCACAATACCAGTCCACTTTGGGGGATAATGTACTGTTAAGAGGATGTTCCATTTTTGCGCAGGGGTGATTTGGAACAGTCCAATGTTGCGTGGGAAGGGGTATGGCTGAAATATGCTGTATTTGCTCTTAAGCAAATGTCGGCCTTTCTAGTGTTAAGATGAGTCTTTTATACATTGACGAACTTGTTCCTGTCAGGGGTTTTGTCTTTGCACCAATGAATCAGGATCCTTTTGATGGATTGGTCTGACATTTGGCCAATACCGTAGACACGTCAACAGCAAACACTGTAATTACTTTATGGAGAAATGTGTTTTTCTTGTTTGTATTTCTTGTCCGTTGTTTGGGGTATGAAAACTGCAACTTCTTATGTGTTGTTTGTATTATCTAATGATTGATATGTTGTTTGTTGCAGATATAGTTGGTGCAACTGCAGATGGAAAGAGAAGCCAGTCCAAGTCATTTAAAGGTCCTCAAAGTGCTGGGACAAGACATCCCTTTTACAAGGTCAATCAATCAATCAAGGTACGTATTACTAACCACAAGCAAATCTTAGTAGGCAGATTTGAGACAAGTCTTCCTTAATTTGCAAGTCTATTTGTTACTTTCTTCAGTAAAAATCCAGAACTAGAAAAGGATATACTTCATCATATGTTTACATAACTTGCAGATATGTTGCTTTTAAATCCAAAGCCATCTCCTGAATGTGAACCCTCCAATAAATGATAATGAAATTTGAAGGTTTGTAGGCACTAGTGCTCAGTACAGTGCGTAGTTGGGCCTGAATTTATGTTCTGACTCAGTCTGCTATACAGTCACCATTTCATTTCTTAGCCTGTTTGATGTCCAAGGAGCCAGGAGGTAATTTGGGATCATAAATTTAGGAAAGAAAAAATTCTGAACTGTGAATCTGGGGAAGTCAAATGTAGAGGGAAAAAATTTTCACCTTTGTAGACATTATTTAGAGAACCAATTTGTACCACAGTACGTGTTGTCCAATTGAAACTCAATTCTATTTTGTGTCCTGTCGGTAATGTATGTTGCTATATGTTAATTGAAAAATTTTTGCTAATTGAAAAATTTTTGCTTGCTTCAATATCATGAATATGATGTTTTCGTGATCAAACATGCTTATACTGTAGTAAATCTACATATCACTAAGACTTGGGCTACAGCATAAGTACATGAAACTGTTAAGGAACAGTGCATGCATTATTTAATTTTTGTCTAAATTTGAAAAACAGAAAGCAAAGAATTCTTGAGCTTCCAGCAATGGCAAAATATAATATGTTTAATTGAAAGATATGTAATAAACCTCTGTCAGTTTGCATCAAGAGATCAGAGAACTCATACCTCCATGAAATATTTTAAGCAGCTTTAGATTCATTGTTTCATCTTGTCTCATTGATTATACAAATAAGGCTGCAACCAAAATCATCTATTTTATCTATGGTAGTCTTCTTCACACAAAAAAAAACATAAATTTTTTTGTTTGGAGCCCTGTCAGCAAAATTTAATGTTTACATTTTGTCATTAATTACTATTGACGCATTTCCATACTCTGAATTGCAGTGTACAAATTAACTAACTTACATAAACCAAAAGTAAATATGTGATCCCTGGCACTTGCCACTATAGAATGATAGCACTTTTGCATTAATTATGCAAATTAATGTTATTTGCTTGATCAGTAATGGTTAACGTTTCACCTGCCAGAATTCAATTAGATTTAATGTGTATAAAAGACCTATTTTAGAAAACAAATTTTGCCCATCAATTGTGCCAAGTAAGTCTTGCTTTGCATAATATCATTATGTACATCTGTCTAAATTTCTACAAAAGCACTCCTTCGTTTCCTGGAAAATCCACCAGCGGGCCCAAAACTACAGGGTTTCACAGGGACTGCTTGACACAAGATAAATGGAGATCAAAGCACTGTTTATGGGAAGTAAGCAAGAAAGCTTACATGGACAAAAGGAGAGCGAAGCATTGTAGGTGCAGAAGTAAGCGACAGAGCTTACTCTCTCTCCAGGCATACCGGCTGTTTCCCTATGACGGCATTGGTCTCGCCTTCCATGGGGGACATTGCTAACAAGGGACCAGTTTCACAGGGACTGCCTTACACAAGACAAAAGGAGAGCGAAGCATTGTAGG
The DNA here is from genome assembly GCF_000003815.2 of Branchiostoma floridae. Classification (NCBI taxonomy): domain Eukaryota; kingdom Metazoa; phylum Chordata; class Leptocardii; order Amphioxiformes; family Branchiostomatidae; genus Branchiostoma; species Branchiostoma floridae. Next base: position 1,425,088 of record NC_049997.1, on the reverse strand, counting down.
TGCAGAAGTAAGCGACAGAGCTTACTCTCTCTCCAGGCATACCGGCTGTTTCCCTATGACGGCATTGGTCTCGCCTTCCATGGGGGACATTGCTAACAAGGGACCAGTTTCACAGGGACTGCCTTACACAAGACAAAAGGAGAGCGAAGCATTGTAGGTGCAGAAGTAAGCGACAGAGCTTACTCTCTCTCCAGGCATACCGGCTGTTTCCCTATGACGGCATTGGTCTCGCCTTCCATGAGGGACATTGCTAACAAGGGACCAGTTTCACAGGGACTGCCTTACACAAGACAAAAGGAGAGCGAAGCATTGTAGGTGCAGAAGTAAGCGACAGAGCTTACTCTCTCTCCAGGCATACCGGCTGTTTCCCTATGACGGCATTGGTCTCGCCTTCCATGGGGGACATTGCTAACAAGGGACCAGTTTCACAGGGACTGCCTTACACAAGACAAAAGGAAAGCGAAGCACAGAGCTTACTCTCTCTCCAGGCATACCGGCTGTTTCCCTATGACGGCATTGGTCTCGCCTTCCATGGGGGACATTGCTAACAAGGGACCAGTTTCACAGGGACTGCCTGACACAAGATAAACGGAGGGCAAAAAGGAGATCATAGTATTGTATGTGCAAAGTAAGCTTGTGGCATGTTGAAGGTATGTGAATGTGAACAATGAATTTTTTGAGTATGACCTCATTTGCATAATTGATAGAAATAGGAGTTTTTTTTTAGACAACATCGCTTCAGTTTAGGTGCAAGAGATTATCAACTAATTCATTTCAATAAGGGCCTTATTTGAATAGATAATAAGAAACATGATATGATAGTTGTTAGGGTTAAAATCATTTCATGGAGGTATGTGATTGTGGAATTCTTGTTTCAACATGAAACTTTGTAGTTTTCCATCCCTTGTACCTGATAAATGGTTTTGTCAATTCACGGAATCTTAAAAAGATTTGGGATTTTTGTTAAAAGTGGCTGCCCATATTGTCTTCAAGCTTTGTCAGCTGTCAATATGGTCCAGGATATTATTGTCCTTGGAAGCGAAGAAAAGGCCATCACATCAGTATGCTGTGCAGAGACTTACAAGTGTAGTTTGTAGATAGTATTTGTCTTTTAATCATTTTACCCAACATGTTTTGGTAATTGTGTTGTCCACTGTGAACATATTGACTGGTAGCCAATAGTTCTATCAATTATGTCATGATTTGTTAGCTATATACAATTTGTTTGATGATATTATTCATAGGTCTGTCATATGTTTTTCCTGACTCGATCCATTTTTAAATGATATGATGATGTGTCCTATTGACTAATGACATAATAGTTAGTAATACTATATTTCTCAAATAATGTGTTTTTACCTCCATGAAATGTCATGGAATGGAGGTTATATTTTCTGTTATGTGTCTCTGTCTGTGTAGATGATTACTCAAGAACGGCTGGATGGATTGGTTTCATACTTGTTGTGTTGGTGGGGTGTGATGAAAGCTTGAATCGATGAGATTTTGGGAGCCGTATCTGTCGTTATAATCGATGTAATAATATCAGAAATCACCCCTATATCTGCGATATATTGGTACAGGCATCGTGGTTTCCCTCTTTGTTAATCACCTTATCTCCAAGCAGGTGGTGAGGTGATTTGTTTCGCCAGTGATAGCCATGAACATATGTTTTTTTTTTATCAGTTGACAACAACTGTTTGGGGGAAACGATAGCCTCGACTCAAGAACAGCTGGGTGGATTGGTTTCATACTTGATGTGTTGGTGGGGTGTGATGATAGCTGGAAGTGATTAGATTTTGAGCCTCGTATCTGTCGATATAATCGATGTAATAATATAAGAAATCATCCCTATATCTGCGATATATTGGAACAGTCATCGTGGTTTCCCTCTTTGTTAATCACCTTATCTCCAAGCAGATGGTGAGGTGATTTGTTTCGCCAGTGATAGCCATGAACATATGTTTTTTTTTTTTTTTAACAACTGTTTGGGGGAAACGATAGCCTCGACTCAAGAACGGCTGGGTGGATTGGTTTCATACTTGATGTGTTGGTGGGGTGTGATGATAGCTGGAAGTTATTAGATTTGGGGCCTCGTATCTGTCGATATAATCGTTGTAATAATATAAGAAATCACCCCTATATCTGCGAAATACAGTTGACATCGTAGTGCATTTATTTGCAAGTTGCCAGTACTATCATAACGTGATAATGTAAACATCATAAAGATTCCCCACACCTGTTGCATGTTACCATGGTTCCCATGTGATAACTATCCAGTTTCCACACAACTAGTAGAAATAACACGAATACCATTACATACAAGTCATAATCAACAAACATAAAATCGACAAAAACACTGAATATTTCATGGAGGTATGAGGTCGCCGAACTCTAGTTTTTTTACTTAATCTGCTGTAAGTAGTTCAGTGCATTTCTGACTCCCGCTCTGTGCCAAAAAAATACGCCCAGTGTTTGACATGAACACATTGTGTGTTTGAGTTGTACACAGGTGCCTGTTGATTGATGGAGTGAGCAGGTTCCTTGAGAGGAGAAAAGAAGACTAAGGGCTGGATCTTCATTCGAGGCCTTCTCATGCATGAGCATACCACAGGCACACCAGGCCAGCCACTCCAGGTGTATGGAGATCAAGGCGATCAAGGAGGTGCACCTATCTACAGTATGCTCAACAGTGCCTACGACATTTTAATGGCCAGATCACCGCAAAGCAGATCCGCCATCTAGCTCCCAACGGAAGAAACTTACGTAGATGACACACAACAGCTGAAGGGAGAGAACCAGCCTTCACTTCCATCAGCAGAAGGTGACAAATCACAGCTGAAGGGAGAGAACCAGCCTTCACTTCCATCAGCAGAAGGTGACAAATCACAGCTGAAGGGAGAGAACCAACCTTCACTTCCATCAGCAGAAGGTGATACAACAGCTGAAGGGAGAGTACCAGCCTTCACTTCCATCAGCAGAAGGTGAAACATCGCAGCTGAAGTGAGAAAACAAGCCTTCACTTCCATCAGCAGAAGGTGACACACAGCAGCTGAAGGGAGAGAATCAGCCTTCACTTCCATCAGCAGAAGGTGACACACAGCAGCTGAAGGGAGAGAATCAGCCTTCACTTCCATCAGCAGGTGACACACAGCAGCTGAAGGGAGAGAACCAGCCTTCACTTCCATCAGCAGAAGGTGACAAATCACAGCTGAAGGGAGAGAACCAACCTTCACTTCCATCAGCAGAAGGTGATACAACAGCTGAAGGGAGAGTACCAGCCTTCACTTCCATCAGCAGAAGGTGAAACATCGCAGCTGAAGTGAGAAAACAAGCCTTCACTTCCATCAGCAGAAGGTGACACACAGCAGCTGAAGGGAGAGAATCAGCCTTCACTTCCATCAGCAGAAGGTGATACAACAGCTGAAGGGAGAGAACAAGCCTTCACTTCCATCAGCAGAAGGTGACACACAGCAGCTGAAGGGAGAGAATCAGCCTTCACTTCCATCAGCAGAAGGTGATACAACAGCTGAAGGGAGAGAACAAGCCTTCACTTCCATCAGCAGAAGGTGACACACAGCAGCTGAAGGGAGAGTACCAGCCTTCACTTCCATCAGCAGGTGACACACAACAGCTGAAGGGAGAGAACCAGCCTTCACTTCCGTCAGCAGGTGACACACAGCAGCTGAAGGGAGAGAACCAGCCTTCACTTCCATCAGCAGAAGGTGACACACAGCAGCTGAAGGGAGAGAATCAGCCTTCACTTCCATCAGCAGAAGGTGACACACAGCAGCTGAAGGGAGAGAATCAGCCTTCACTTCCATCAGCAGGTGACACACAGCAGCTGAAGGGAGAGAACAAGCCTTCACTTCCGTCAGCAAAAGGTTAAACACAGCAGCTGAAGGGAGAGAACCAACCTTCACTTCCATCAGCAGAAGGTGATACAGCAGCTGAAGGGAGAGAATCAGCCTTCACTTCCATCAGCAGGTGACACACAGCAGCTGAAGGGAGAGAACAAGCCTTCACTTCCATCAGCAGAAGGTGACACACAGCAGCTGAAGGGAGAGAACCAGCCTTCACTTCCATCAGCAGAAGGTGACACACTGCAGCTGAAGGGAGAGAACCAGCCTTCACTTCCATCAGCAGGTGACCACAGCAGCTGAAGGGAGAGAACAAGCCTTCACTTCCATCAGCAGGTGACACACAACAGCTGAAGGGAGAGAACCAGCCTTCACTTCCATCAGCAGGTGACACACAACAGCTGAAGGGAGAGAACCAGCCTTCACTTCCATCAGCAGAAGGTGACACACAGCAGCTGAAGGGAGAGAACAAGCCTTCATTTCCATCAGAAGGTGACACACAGCAGCTGAAGGGAGAGAACAAGCCTTCACTTCCATCAGCAGGTGACACACAACAGCTGAAGGGAGAGAACCAGCCTTCATTTCCATCAGAAGGTGACACACAGCAGCTGAAGGGAGAGAACAAGCCTTCACTTCCATCAGCAGGTGACACACAACAGCTGAAGGGAGAGAACCAGCCTTCATTTCCATCAGAAGGTGACACACAGCAGCTGAAGGGAGAGTACCAGCCTTCACTTCCATCAGCAGGTGAAACACAGCAGCTGAAGGGAGAGAACAAGCCTTCACTTCCATCAGCAGGTGACACACAGCAGCTGAAGGGAGAGTACCAGCCTTCATTTCCATCAGCAGAAGGTGACAAATCACAGCTGAAGGGAGAGAACCAGCCTTCACTTCCATCAGCAGAAGGTGACACATCGCAGCTGAAGGGAGAGAACCAGCCTTCACTTCCGTCAGCAGGTGACACACAGCAGCTGAAGGGAGAGAACCAGCCTTCACTTCCATCAGCAGAAGGTGACACACAGCAGCTGAAGGGAGAGAACCAGCCTTCACTTCCATCAGCAGAAGGTGACACACTGCAGCTGAAGGGAGAGAACCAGCCTTCGCTTCCATCAGCAGGTGAAACACAGCAGCTGAAGGGAGAGAACCAGCCTTCACTTCCATCAGCAGAAGGTGACACATCGCAGCTGAAGGGAGAGAACCAGCCTTCACTTCCGTCAGCAGGTGACACACAGCAGCTAAAGGGAGAGAACCAACCTTCACTTCCATCAGCAGAAGGTGACACATCGCAGCTGAAGGGAGAGAACGAGCCTTCACTACCACCATCTGATCTTCCAGTGTATCATCACCCAGCGGTTTGGCCCCACCTGAGCCACCCCTCATGTGCGCGAGACAACCATGAGACTGTGTTTTAGGGTCAGCACTAAGCTCACCAGCAGAATTTTGCATCAAGGACAACACAGAACCCATCTGAGAACTTTGTTTCAGAACCCATCCCAGAACATTGTTTCAATCGACACAGACTGCATTATTGACACTGTATCTTCATCCCGAACTTTACAAGAAACATAGATACTCATGATCCACAGACTGCAGTAGTGACACTATCATTCCAGTTCGACAATAACTAAACTTGAATAGACCTCCATTGTTGGTACAGTTCATTTTGTATTGTCAGCACTGTTGTATCGTGTGCCCAGTTAGTTTTGTAATCATGTTGTATTATGTGCACACTTACTTTGTTAACATTCCTAACCAATAAGATAGTTTCAGACGGTAGATTAGTTAGAAGTGCTACAGGTAGGAAGGGAATTTCGAAAGAGTCGGCCACGCCACCTTGGTTTACTTCACTGTAACCTCAGTATGTTAATTAGGTCAAGTGACCTGGGTTGTACTTTGAATGTTACCACCTTGCTCCACTGAGCGGCCATGTTGTAATAAAGGTCCACGTTGTGAATGTCACTGAGCGGCCCCTTCACAATCCTTGTGTGCTTAACTGACGGGAAGTAATTCAATAATTGTACATATCAAATTCCATGCTGTGCATGAAGCAGACGGCTGAACAGAGTATATATGGTGTTGTACTGTGTTTGAAGGGGGTACGGGGTAGTTTGATGCAGAAAGATCAACTTTTGTTATAAGATTTTGTGATAGATATTCTGCTAGAGCAGCAGGGACCCAAAGCGTAACCTGTCAATGCTTACTCGAGCTTCAATTACATTAAATCTCGTATCTACTGCAAAGGAACCTTCAGCCTTGGAGATCAAAGGTGATCTCATGGTTATTGGCCAAATCGGGCTAGAGCCTCTGGTCATTCGTGAAGTTTTCTCTGAGTAAGTATTCTGGTCATACCACCTGAGTTCAGTTCCGCTGTTCTAGTAAACATTACTATATATAGACAATGCTTTTGGTTGACTAGAGGTTCTATCGAAAAATACAAAGTGTAACGGGGGCCGCCCTAAGACGGTTCCCGTCCTAAGACGGCACGGATGTTTTGCTGATCTTATTATCAATAAGTACACCGTGTTTGTTACCACTGACTATGCTGATTACAAAGGTAAATAAACCAAGTTCATGCAAACAGCTTTAATTTGCATTCAAAGTATACTTTAACATATTTACTTCATGTTTTTAAAAAAAAACAGAATTCTAACAGTAATGTTGACAGTGCTGAATCACTGCGGTCACCGGCCTCTGCGTATTGACGGCTCGTGTCGCTAACTATACGAACTCTTTCAAGCAGTCACACAACGCCATGATACACATAAATAGAGCTCCATAAAACAATATGAATATGGGTCTTCAAATGTTTGTTGAGTAGAAAAGCAAGCAAAAGGAAGCGACATAAACATTGCCACCATTGTACTCCCAAGGGAGTGTGGCCGTGAAGGTGGCAGACTAGAGAACGCTCCAAAGATTTATTTGACTGTAACATATGATTCGTGCTGTCTATGAAAATAAGACTTGGTAGAGAGATGTAGATGATATTTTCATATAATCAGACAGAGTTTTGTTGATGTTGGCGGTGTCGTTTTATCGTAATGGTTTTTTTAGTCGGGCATTCACAATCAGTGCATTCAGCCCATTGCCCGTAAACACATCAGCTGGATTGTTCTAGGTACAGCCTTCCTCATGTGAGACAAGAAGTACATACAGTCACGATTTTACTGTCAAAAGAAAGCTAAAATATCATACTATTAATTTTTTTTCTGTTTACTTAAATCTACCACTTACTTCTGAAGAGAGCAAAATGTAAAAAAAAGCGTACCGAGTTAGGCACACTGTCCAGCGTAGCACATAATTGGAAGGTTACATACACGAAATTGTCTCACAGTGTTTGCCGCTTGTAACACGCAGCGCGAAAGGTTCATGAACCACATGAATGTATTTCTTATTCAAGTATGTTGTTCAAATCTATGTGTAAAAAATTCAGTCATCAAAATTTGACCACTCTCAGGCAACTAGCGATGGAGCGCCATGAGTTTGAGCGCAAGAAAAAGCGTACCGTGTTGGGGCACCTCCCGTTACGCATACATAGTACATACATACATACATACATACACACACACATAATATCCCTGTTTGTATTCTTAACACAAAAGTCATAGTTGAATTTGTCACTGCCACATGTAAGGTACTAGAAAGAGCAGTACATAATCAATTATATGACTACCTCAACAAAAACAAACTTCTACCTCATTCACAATCTGGCTTTAGAAAGTCGCACTCATGTGAGGCCGCTCTACACTCGGTAGTGGAAGATTGAATTGAGTCGATCGACAAAACACAGCAAACTGGCGTTATTTTCTGCGACTTGTCAAGGGCATCCGACACGCTTGAGCATGACTAGGGGTGGGTTACCGGTACGGTCTAGGTCCAGAGGATCTGGTTCAGGTCAGGACCTGAACCTAATTGTGAATGGGCGATACTCAAAACAATGGTCTATATTGCTACAAAGGAATGTGGTGGAGTATCCTACATTCACGCAAACAACGCTAACTGCCTCTGTAAAGTTAGACCAAGTTTGACTGTAGAAACTTGGTAAAAGTGACTATCAACTCTCTTCTACTTTGCTCTTGTAATTTTTATAGCTTTCTTTGCTAACACTTTCATACTTTGAATACATTGTTATTTAGGTAGAGAAAATGAACAGATATCTTTTATGCAAATGAGGACCTCATTTGTATAGTCAATGAGAAGCAGTTATGATAGGTCACTCGTCACAAGAGGTCACCTTTCTTGTTAACAGCAATGCCCTACAAACATCCATCGCGTAAAAGAATCTTCATACATACGGCTAGGCGAAAGGATAGAACACAAATAAAACACACCTACAACAACAATCATTAATACTTATAAGCAATAAAAACGTCGCCATGGCAATAGTTTTTATTGCCACACTTATTTTCTGATAGAAACAGAAGGGGAGTAGATTCCCATTACTTACGGAAAGAACCCTGTCTATCTGATTTGCCTGGGGGTCTTTTCCATACAATAAGTGCTTGTTACCCAGTAGGACCTTGGAGTACACACATGTTCTGAAGCAAGGAGGCTAACCTTTTTTTACCTCCTTGGCTTAAAGTCTGGGCGGCCAAAACTGCCTGAAACAAAGGAGATTTCGAGGTACTTTCATAGCTTGAAGAATCGAACCGTGGTGCCAGTCTTCATTGTGACGTCACTTCCGTTCAACAGGTGAGCAAACCTGACTTGCCCACCGGAAACAGTCCCTCCCTCTGAGCGGAAATGAAACGGACGTCCTTAATACCATCTTCGGGGGAAGACACTGTCTGCAGTGTCCCGGTCTCGACTGTGTCCTATTCCCTGTAGTCGGTTGTACGGTATGATTTACACGTCAGTCCCCAGTAGACTGCACGAACAGGTGGCTAAATCTGACTCACGTCATTTCAAAGGGGGTTGAACTATACAATATACCATGCACGAGCAGACCATCATTGGTTGTCCTATGATCTGGAAAGGTGTCTCTCGAGTTATTTCAGTCATTAGGAGACGGGTACGTACGGGCCATGTGTATTAAACATGTCCCCCTCACCAGAGGATCCGTTGAAACAACTTGACACGTGAACATTAGCCAGTACGTTTCGTAATGTGACAAATCATGGATTTTATTGTACTTCACGTATGAATGGCCATATGCAAAGAAAGATCGCTAATGTAGGTTATAAAGCAAGACCGGTCCAAACAGCGTTCAACCTATTGAAAGTCCTTGGTCTTCATGCAGAATATCTGACCCGCACCTTTATGGATGTTCAACTACAATGAATAAACACAATACTATTAGTTTATACCACAAACATGTGCGTCTAACAAAGCTATGTTTGTCAACTTTCTAGATATCAAAAGGAAGCCCCTTATAGACGATTTCCGGTATATAGCTTACGTTCATCTATTCCATTTAAGGGTTGGTGCGTTTCCATGTGTCCTGAATATGTCTTCTGCCCAACAATAGCATGACTCAGACAGGTCCAGTCGGCCGTGTCGCACGGTAGCGGAAGTTTCCACACTCAGTACGGTGTATATAGGAGTAACACGGCAGGTAACGTTACTTGGTATCATTAACACTGCCCGGATCGCGTCACCTGCTACAAACATGCCACAAGTCGGGACATCATTCACCTCGGTACGTCTATTCCTTTATTGCGATAATCTTAACTCTATCTGAGATAGTAATCTTCCAGTTTTCGAACATTAAACAAATATTCACATACAGACCTACAATTTACAGATCTATCTTTTACACATTGTATTTTACAAGTCGCAGAGGATGTGCTTGCAGTCAAGATAGGCCATACGCCGGACGGCGGGTTGTCCTAGTTTGACCCCGTTGCATGGATGTAAACAAGTGTCTGTTGTACAGCATAAAGACCTCAGACTAAAGGCTTTGTCCAGTACAACCATGTAGATATTTCGAGCATTACAAAATGACAGCAAACGATGTAGGTTTCGAAACATAAGCAATTTTTGGTCCGTACATTTGTTGTTGTCTTTTTTACAGTTCACCTTGATCCTATAGGATCCTATAGTATTAGTTAACCCCATGCACAGTGTAATAGTCCATTTCCTCACCTTCAAATTGATGTCTATCCATGAACCCCTAAATCATACCTTCATTCAAGACTATAAGGTGTCATTCGTGTATTATTCTTTACCTGTCCAAAAAGTAAGCTGCTACATGAACGTGTGCTATAGCGGTTGGAAATTCAATTTTATCGATACCAACTGATCCAACTTGTCCACAAAGAAACACGCACCGCCATTTGTTTATGTGGCCTACATTTAACGGCCATGTGTTAATTCACATGTAAGAGAACGTGAACTTCGTTTTTCTAGTCATAGGCGATACAGGCAAACGGTTTGTCAGGCTACGAGTTAGATTAAATTCCAATTGTCGTACGACAATGATCGACATTGAACGTATGCTTATAACGTTACTATTTCTGTAACTTATTTTCAGATGAACTACGCCAGACGAGTTTTTATTCATGAGGAGGTGTCTCGTGTCCTGTCCGCTCACCCCGGACTCCGAGCCGTCCCAGAGTCTGTCCCAGGTAAGTCCTGCTGTGCCCTGTCCTGTCCCCTCACCCCGGACTCCGAGTCGTCCAAGAGTCTGTCCCAGGTAAGTCCTGCTGTGCCCTGTCCTGTCTCCTCACCTCTGCCTCCGGGCCGTCCCAGAGTCTGTCCCAGGTAAGTCCTGCCGTGCCCTGTCCTGTCTCCTCACCTCTGCCTCCGGGCCGTCCCAGAGTCTGTCCCAGGTAAGTCCTGCCGTGCCCTGTCCTGTCCCCTCACCTCTGCCTCCGGGCCGTCCCAGAGTCTGTCCCAGGTAAGTCCTGCCGTGCCCTGTCCTGTCTCCTCACCTCTGCCTCCGGGCCGTCCCAGAGTCTGTCCCAGGTAAGTCCTGCTGTGCCCTGTCCTGTCCCCTCACCTCTGCCTCCGGGCCGTCGCAGATCGAGTCTGTCCCAAGTAGGTCCTGTTGTGCTCTGTCCTGTCCGTATTTCCTGTTGTGTCTTGTCTTCTCACCATGGCCTTTAGGCCGTACCACAAGTTTTACATGTACAATTTGTTTTAATACCGATATTGATATTTTGCAGGTAAACACTCTAGACACAGAAGACGTAAAGTTGTCATCAGTCTTGAAGGACACATACCGACAATGCAAGGAGGTAACGTACGTTCTTTATTTACTACGTGTGGCTAATGTTCATTTTTCAGCTCATTATACGCTTAACCCTTGCACTGCTGTCGTATATATACAGATGCTCTGTCACAGCAGTCGATTAATGATATCCATCTAATCAGTAAAGTGACCCTTATTGGAAGTACATGAACTGATTTCCGTACGATTCAGGTCTGGTGTGTGACGTCCCTGTGCTGGTTCGGCTCGCCCCGGACCATCCCGAATCTGCGCCCGAGTGTTTTGTGGAGGGACGGAGCTGTGACGAGCTAGAGAGGGTGCACATTCCTTATCTCACCAACTGGCAACATGTACGTCAATTCCAATCTTGTTTCCTTATAGACAATGTTATAATGTGACCGTGGGTACAATGTTATTCCACAGACAAAACACCGACCAGACCTGAAAATGCAAAATGATTTTAATCTTTACAAATGGTGCATAAGTTGTGTTTGTCATTAGTTAATAAATAAGGTCCGAATTTGCATAATTTATATTAGTTAATCATCCTCTCCACCCAAATGAGACGTACACAATTTTATGTTAAGAAAGAAAATTTTAATCGCATTTCCTGCTAATCTATACAAATGAAGTATCTATTTGCATAATTAACGTTCAGTGATGTTCGACTGTGCACAATTTCCAACTGGCACAAGTAAGAAATCCACAT
>NC_049997.1:1397256-1411781 GCF_000003815.2 Branchiostoma floridae | reverse complement strand
GTACGTAATATAATGAAAAAATTATTTGAGTCATAAGTACGATTGTGTATTTTGCAGCTAAAAGCAAATATTCCTGACAGAACACTAAAAATGATTTTTGTTATTAGTATTTTTCTTCGCCAAGAAGGTTTTGGCGTGTTGTTTGTGAGTTTGTTTGTTACCTCCATGAAATGTCATGGAGGTTATATTTTCACTACCGTTTGTCTCTCTGTCTGTCTGACTGTCTGTCAACAAGATAACTCAAGAACGGCTGGATGGATTACTTATATACTTGGTGTGATAGTAGGGTGTGATGAAAGCTGGAAATGATTAGACTTTGGGCCCCCTAGCGGCTTCCCTTGGTACTGCAGTGCAACTTCCGTTTTTGCTATCTTGTGCTCTGAACAAGCTACGGTCATGAATTTTCAGTATTACATAGCTCTTGTTCTCAGGAATAATTGACATAAGTTTGGGCCCACTAAGGACTAGTTTTGGGATAGCAGGGGCATTTTTGTCAAAAACTTCTGAAGTGGTGGATAACTCAACAAGGGAACAACGAATTTTCATGAATTTTGGTATGTAGGTACCTTAGACAATGTTATACAAAATGGTAAAAAAACAATTATGCAAAATATGAGTACATTAGCATAATTAATGAAAATAATCTATCTTAGCAGTTTTTTCAATGTACTGTATCTCTTGTCCCAGACATGATATGGTCTTGACATTCTAGTGGTAGATAGCTTTTAGCGTCATGACAAAATGGGGCAAAATCAACAAGTCATTTGCATAAGATTTACAAAAGCTCTAAATATTTTATGGAGGTATGAGGTCGCCGAACTCTAGTTTATTCGCCGAACTCTGTGTTGTAGACAGCATAACTCGGGAAGCTGTGGATAGATGTTTATGATAATTAGTATGTACCTATGTGTTCCATTTTGGACCACCTGCTGGCTTCCTGTGGTACCGCAGGAGAACTTTCAGTTTCATTTCTCGTCTTATATACATCCTATGGTCCTGATCTTGCAATGTTAAATTTATAAAGAGTTTTTCCATATTGCAGTTTTTTTGCTTTAAAGGGAATAACGTAACAAATAGTCGAAGTATTGTCATGATTTTTGTATGTACGTAGGTAGCTACATGTAAAGTGATGATAGACAAAATCAAATGATAAATCAAGGAGAACCAATCATCGGTATGATATAAAATGGCTTCTGTAAATATTCACTTATACGTTGTCTTTTTTCCTGACCAATGACAGAATGGCCGTGGTGCCGATGGGAAATGATGACGTAAGAAGAGGAAGCGAAGATTCAGTGGATTCAGGGTCTATCTCAGCGTCATTAGACACCCTGAACACACCACTGCACACATCACTGCACACACCACTGCACACACCACTCCACACATCACTGCACACACCACTGCACACACCAGTGCACACATCACTGCACACACCACTGCACACACCACTCCACACATCACGGCACACACCACTACACACACCACTGCACACACCACTGTACCACGTGTACATGGAGCCTGTGAGCGGGCACGTCGTGTTGGTGAGAAAAGATGAGAAGATGTTCTCCGTTTGCGGGATGACATTTGTTTGATCAGACTTTGTGAAAACTGCCAGCGATGTCAGCATTACGCAGAGCGGGCATTGGCCTGGCCTTTATGTTAGTAGTGCATCAGGTGTCAGAAAGGCTAGTGTCAGTAATGCGGAACATGTGATATTGTCTGACATGAACTCGTGCGTTTTATTTGGTAGATCTGTACTATGTAAGTGCTCAACGTATCGTATCAGTATTACGTACAAACAAACGATGCCTCGTGTATTGTTCAGGAAGGGACACTCAAATTGAATTTTAAAAAAATATACCGTATATGCGCATTTAAAGGGCATAAACTGGCACCAAACAGAAAGTCGCCCAATTTCAAATAGCTACCATGTTTGAAGGCATAGCTTTCTGTAGTCGCAGACAGATTTGAAAATTGTATAGTTTTTACCTTGCGATGTAATTACTCCGTGTACAAGACTTTTGTGAAATAGGTTGCTCTTGTTAAACACAAAGATTCCTGTGTGATTACTTTCATGGAATCCGTGCTGTGTGTACAGATACATTAACTTGTCAGCGTACTATGTTTTATAATAGTATCCTCCTGATGAAGCACTGTTTTCTTTTTCCTCATGGTTTTTGATAGACGTGTTGTGTTCATATTGAAACTATGATATCTCCTTTTCATAACATGTATGTATTTTTTATCGTACATGGCATTAAAATATCTATCTGCTTTTCATGACATACATGTATCTAATTATTTTAATTTTAATTCTATGTACATGATATTCTATTTTGAAAGATATTTCCCTCCTCAAAGCATCTGTGTATTTTATTTTTATTCGTATACTTATTTATTTGGGCCCTTTGCCCCGGTTGGAGCATAGGCCACCGATGATCGTCCTCCACTGCACATGTCTCTCGGCCTTCCTTCTCAGGTCGTGCCAGCTGTTACTGATGCTCCTCATATCTCCCTCTGCGTCCCTTCTCTAGCTGTTCTCTAGCTGCCCTCCCCGCTTTCGTTTGCCCTGTGGGTTCCTGGTTGGGGCCTGCTGTGTGATGCTCGTTGGTGACTTTCTGAGTGTGTGTCCTATCCTGGACCATTTCCTTCTGAGGGTCTGACTTTCCACTGGTATTTGTCCTGCTCTGTCCCACAGCTCCAGGTTGCTGATCTTGTATGACCACTTGATCTTAAAGATCCTCCTCAGACAGGTGTTGATGAAGGTTTGTGCCCTGTGCTGTGTTGCCTTTGTTGTTGTCCAAGTCTCGGAACCGTACTGATTTGATATAAGAGTTGAAGATGCGAAGTTTGGTAGTTGTGCGCATTACCCTGAAGGCCCAGACATTCCTCAGCATGATGAAAGCTGCCTTTGCATTCCCTATCTTGGCTGTAAAATCCTCTTCTGTGCCCCCTTGACGGTCTACCACACTTCTCAGGTACACCAATGACTCTCCTTCATTTTCCCGTCACCTTCATTTCCTCCCCTCCGACTGTGATAGGTGTACTGTTTCTAGTGTTGATTTTAATGAGTTCAGTCTTCTTTCTAGTACTGATCTTGAATCATGTACTGGTTGATGTTGTGTCGAGATGAGCTGTTTTATTCTGCATCTGTTTGACAGTTTGTGGTTGTGTGAGAGGAGTGCCAGGTCGTCGGCAAAGTCTAGGTCCTCTAGCTGTGTTCAGAGTGTCCACTGGATCCCACCATTCTTCCCTTTCGCAGTTGTCTGCCTGATCCAGTCGTTAACCAGTAGGAAAAGAAACGGTGACACTAAGCGACTCTGTCGTACGTCTGTCTTCACATCAAAGCTTTTTGTCAGCTGTCCTAGACTGCATGTGCCACCCTGCATTTCATGTACTTGCATGTGCTCTGGATAGAGATATGAACATGTGCTCTGGATAGAGATATGAACATGTGCTCTGGATAGAGATATGAACATGTGCTCTGGATAGAGATATGAACATGTGCTCTGGATAGAGATATGAACATGTGCTCTGGATAGAGATATGAACATGTGCTCTGGATAGAGATATGAACATGTGCTCTGGATAGAGATATGAACATGTGCTCTGGATAGAGATATGAACATGTGCTCTGGATAGAGATATGAACATGTGCTCTGGATAGAGATATGAACATGTGCTCTGGATAGAGATATGAACATGTGCTCTGGATAGAGATATGAACATGTGCTCTGGATAGAGATATGAACATGTGCTCTGGATAGAGATATGAACATGTGCTCTGGATAGAGATATGAACATGTGCTCTGGATAGAGATATGAACATGTGCTCTGGATAGAGATATGAACATGTGCTCTGGATAGAGATATGAACATGTGCTCTGGATAGAGATATGAACTTCTGTGGTATCCCGTAGTGTCTTAGCATCTTCCACAAGGTGACTTTGTCTATGCTGTCAAAGGCCTTCTCATAGTCTATGAAGTGTGCTTTGTGATCTTATAGACTGTGTTCCTGCTGCGTACTTCAGGTGCCTCCATTCCACGTTGCTCACTTGGTGGTAGCTGCAGGTCTCGGCGCAGTGTTATAGGGGGCGCTAATGTGGCGCTATTGATAACATTCATGTTGGTGTCGTCAAACATGCGAAAAAAATTGCAAGTCCATGTAATCCTAAACTATGAATTATCAAAAGAAGTTATTTCCTGGTAAACAGTTGACGTTAAGCAATATTCGTATGTTTAAACAACAAAAAGATAACGTTATTTTGATCAATTCTATCGGGTCTGTAACTCGATATTCATCGATAGCATATCTTAGCCACAGTCATGCAAAAACGCACGCGTTTGTAACGTCAACATAACTCGCTATACTAGTATTTTCAACACTGGGCGCGGGTAGCATTTTCAATACTGGGCGCTCGGGACAATGAGAACAAGACTTAGTGTATTCTCATCTTGTCATGCAGATAATTGTCGGGTCATCAGAGCTCTATTGTTGTTGGTCAGTGACATTTGCTCTAAAAATAGTAATGCCCTTGTCTCCGGAACAGGTCGCAGGTCATGGCAGTTCGTACAGAGACGGTGGTGACATACTGGTACATCTGGGCTGTATCAGTCGGGGCACCTGTGAACAAAAGACCATAGACAGAGTTTAAAGTTAAAGTTGCCCGTACATCAGTAACAGATGCGTAGGGGTGGCGCCCATCTCCATTTCTATAGCCCTTGGGCCACACATGTGCAAGCCACTACAGCAGGGGGCTGGTCCGCTGGTAGTGATGTGTGTTTAACTTCCATACTCTTCCTCATTAGTGCTGAGTGCTAAGCAGAGAAAGCAGCATGTACCATTTTTAAAGTCTTTGGTATGACTCGGCCGGGGATCGAACTCACGACCTACCGAATGCAAGGCGAACACTCTAACCACTAGGCCATTGCACCGGTAGACAGAGGCGGCGGCAGCAAATTTCTTTTGTGGGGGCAAAATACTGGTGATAGATTTGTGAGCATGTGGAGGGCCGAAGGCCCGACTTGTCACGTCCAGTGTTCTGCCTGGCTTTGCAGAGTGGAGTTCATGTCGGGAGCAACATTTGCGTGACATCACAGATCGCCTACCGTGACGACGGACCCTTTAAGTAATTCTCATAAGCCTACTCGATGACACGGACCAAGCATCCCCCTTCCTGTTCTTTGTTCTGTTCCCGGAAAAAGACATGATAAGAGGGATATGCCTTTTACCAGGAATAGAACAAAGAACATGAAGGGGGATGCTTGGTCTGTGTCAACGCCGACGCTCCCTCAATACATTTTCAACATGTCCAGCGCTTTAGGCGCGAACCGTCGCTAGGGAGGTTTGGGAAAATTTAAAGTCTGGACCCCTTGAAACACCATTTCCTGGGGCAAATTTTGCTGGTGGACTAGCTAGGTTGAGGGTTACACCCCATGGCACATTGAAAACCGCCAATTAATGGCGATATATCACCCCTGGTACAATAAATAAAAACAAACAAACAAACAAACTTTGGTGTGCAATGTAATAGAGCGGATTAAACTAGCATACATAGCATACAGTAGGAAAATCTACTTTTGTATTGTTCAGCACATTAATTTCAGACTAATATAATTAATAGAATCTTGATAAATAGATGCAAAAACACAGTCCCAGACAACAACAAAACAAATTGTATAAAATGTAACAGTGGGGTTCAAGCGTCACCGACTGACCGGTCCAACGGGGCCGGACATTTTGGCTCGGGGAGCCAGGAGACTGTTAGCACCCGCCGCTTATGTTGCAGTGTTTCCCGCACCGACTCCCTCTGAGTAACATCAAACTGTACCACACGTGCACAGGGATATTGAACTCGGGGATTCGAGGAAATATGTCAAAAAGAAAAGGGGAGTAGTGAAATAGTTTGGTTCAAGCAAAGAACATTGTAGCATCTGCTCATAAGTTTTGAAAATGAGCCCCTAATTTGCATGATTTATATAAGATAATGTTTCACTTTACTTAACCTTCAACTGCCACAAGTATGAAATTCTTATCATTTACCACTACGGAATTATACTATTTAGGTCTTCATTTGCATAATTGATATATCTGCAAACACAAACAGAAAGACAAATAAAGTCGAAGCCGGTCGAATTCCGTCTCAGAGCTATCATTATCCTAAAGCTACGAACACTAACAGATAACGACACCTAGATAAAATGGCAAACAGACACGATAGAAATAATGACCTCATATAGTGAACTATCATAATGGTAAAATGAAATGAGACCATAAATGAGGTTCTAAATTGAGGTCATGTAAGTCATTGACCCTCCCGGGGAGACCAACTGTCTATGAACTATACCCCATTCAGGATGGAGCTGTGAACCTGTTATGTCGCAGTGCCCGAAAATGCCCCCAAAATTGCTGCGTTTCTTCTTAACCTCAGTAAGTACCTATATACCACACAAAAGCATCTTGAGTTTCAGATTCGAACACACACACACACAGACATGGACACACTGACAATTAAAAAAAAACGATACCCTCGTCTGAAGTGAACCTTCGTCCCGGAGGCAATACTTACTCTATCTATCCTCTCAATGACAGTAACGTTACAATCCAACTACATGGCTGGATGCGATATGATGGGCACCAGCTTAGCAGAACAAGAAGGTTTAAAAGTTCTTTGTTTGGGGGCGGTTTTTGGTAGGTGGTACAGGAGGGCAATGGCCTTTACGCCCCTTCACCAGGAGGGTATGCTTTGATGTCTGATAAGACGATTAATGAACCCTAAGGTCGGGAAAGAATGAGGTTCAGATTGCGCACTTCTCATTAAATGGTAAGATCGAGGTCGAGCCGACCTTTGATTTCTGTCCGAGTGATTGTGTTCCAAGGCTGGTTTATAACCCAGCGGTCGAGTGAGATTATATCAGAATATGTCACCACATGATGATTGTTGGAGGTCAAACTGACCTTTGGTTTCTTGCAAAACGATTATGTTCCAAGGCTAATTAATCCAGCTGCATGTTGGGAATGATCCACAACATATAATGATAATTAAGGTTGTTTTGGTAGAGGTCAAGCTGACCTTTAGTTTCTCTCATGACAACAGTCTTCAAGGTCTCAAGATGGCTTCTGAGAACCACAGCGGATTCTAACCCTTGTTTACTTTTGGATAGTTTGGTTTAAGATGATGAGTCTAATTTTCCGCTATCAAATAAAAGCGCCATTTTTCATTGGTTTCATTTTTCATTCAGTTGTACTCCTTTGTCTAGTGTAAGCGGGTCATTTAAAAACAAGCAGACTGACATAACATTTTGGCTTTGTCTAACTTTAGACACTGTTTTGTTTAATTTTGCGTCTCTATATATATATCCTTAAAACCTACACTGTTACAGTATTTGATCAATCTTGCTATATAGCTGTATAGCTGTATATAGTTGTATTATATTATATACTTTATTTTGCCTTACATCGTACCCATTGCGCAATAAACTTTGACTTTAGAAATATATTTTGTGACGATCCTGTGCCGATCGATGATTCCGTAAGGCTCGGCGTTGTCGCCCTTTTTAAGATAATTCAATACAGCAGATGAAACATCGTAGACATATACCAACACTTCTACAGTTACCTGTAATCGTAGCGCAATGATTACCAGTCTCAGTTGTCAGAAACAAAACCACCATGAAGCACAAATTATCTACCTTTTTTCAGAAACCCTCCTGCGCTAGAACACTTAGCGTGGGCCACTTGCGCATGCGCTCAATGGTTCTGCAGGTGAGGTTGGACTGGGGGTTACTGTAGGTCAGTGACATATTTTGCAAAATTACTGTTATTCAATAGGCAAATAACATCTTCAGCCTGGGGAGAAATTGCAAGGGACCTGTCAATAGTGCCGAACAATTCAGTAGTACGAAATTAACATTGCGTACTGATGGAAACATGCTGTCAAAACTGACTTAAATCACACCTTACAAGTCAGTTGTCTTGGTGACAACAGTGTTACACAGTACTGGAACTACCTCATAGCGCGAGTATAAATGAAACTTATGTAGAGTCAACCTAGCTGTTATCGTCCTATTTTCCTCTGCAGATTTAGGGATGTGTATGCACGCGGACAGCAGACACTTTGTGACGTTATCTGGATCTACATAGTATGTGGGAAAGGACAACCTCAAGCCAACCGTTCACACTTACGCCACATCTTCAGAAAAGACGCTGGAACCGCATGTTCCCCGTTTAGGAACTTTATTCGAATCAACACACACAACAACATGTTTCGCCGTGTGGCTTCCTCAGTGTTATGGGCTCGAATCTGGATCTGGATCGTTCCCATGCTGCATGACTCGCACCTGCCGTACAGGTCCGAATATCAAGTCATTGTGCTGTAAATTTACTGGTGACGTTATCATACAATAACCGTACATTTCCGGTAAATCACACTAGGTCTTCTGTTCTTGGTAAGAGTATAGCATATTTATTACGTAATAATAAGGAGTCATACAGATCACGAGACGAGTACTTCCGCATCAAACATCACAACGGACGATGTGTACTTCCTCCTCTTACAGGTCACTCACTTGATTGTTTCCATCGATTGAATCAATTATATCTCATTTGAAGGAGCACCAATCATAATGTTGAAAATGACGAATCTGCTAGACAAACACATGTTGAAAGGTGTTACCAAGTCCTGAACCATTCTTCTACATGTAGGTCGTTGATTTCGACGTAATCACAATCATGGTCAAACAAGTTCAATCTGTAAGGACATTTTGTAACTGCAAAAATAAGGCACGGAACAGTACATAGCATTTACAAATCAAATCAAACTCAAGTTCAGTTACGGTGCAATCTAAGGTCTACGTTAATTGTTCAGCGGTCAGAGTGGGGAGTCATTTTTGCAGCACTGTCTGTGTCGTAGGCGTGCACGTGCAACAATGCAACGGAACTGTAGTTATCACACCAGTGTTCTATTCATGGATCATGACGTAATGCTTTTCAACCGCTCTCACTAGTAGTTC
Organism: Branchiostoma floridae; assembly: GCF_000003815.2. Lineage (NCBI taxonomy): Eukaryota > Metazoa > Chordata > Leptocardii > Amphioxiformes > Branchiostomatidae > Branchiostoma > Branchiostoma floridae. The sequence continues at coordinate 1,402,766 of NC_049997.1, read as the reverse complement.
AAAAGTAAACGTCGGTTTGAAAAACGCCCAACTTCGAGATACTAGCACCTGACATACTGAAAAATAAGGACTAAGTCAATGACAATTACAACAATAACCAATACGGGCAAGGTTGTCAAAAACATCCTTTATACGAGGGAACTGAATTGCTCTCTCTCTCTCCCTGCAAAATAGGGAGCGATAATTTAGGTATTGAGTACGTTGTTACACGAAAGTGTGCTCGTTCGAGCGTGTTGTTGGCCTTCTCTGGCTGGGCACACAGGGGCCACTTCACCCGCTTTTGCGAGACAACGAGCATGATTCTTTTGTAAGAAGGTGGACAGAAACATGTTAACATTGATTGAAAAGATCTGTATGGAACTTTTCTGGTGCTCGTTTTTCATGAAAAACACAGGATGGATGATCCCACTGTGTTGGACAGTTTACACATGTGGTGCCATATTTCAACACAAAAAATCCACACAAAAATTCAGAATTTCTGAATGCATTGTACGGAAACTTACAATGCAATCAGAAAAGGCTATCACGTTTGTTCTTTGAACCAACACTTAAATGAATGAACGGACGAACGAACGAACGAACGAATGAATGAATGATTTAATGAGTGAATGAACGAATGAATGAATGAATGAATGAATGAAAGGTGTACTTCTCCCGAGAAGACGAATTATAGAGAGTAATAGTTGGAATTCGTCGAAGGGAAAAGTTGTAGTCCACCACTTAGATAATGTGCAAAGAAAATGATATACCCAAAGAAGTACGGAATTTTGTAGTTGAAGTACTTTATAGAGACAAACTCGGTGCTTGGTTGTAGAACCAGTTCGCTTTAAATACTGAGATATATACAGCGTTATCTAAGTATAATTGACGCCTGCAGCCAATGGCTGAAATGTCAAGAGATGTACATCACATGGCAGCCCGGTGGCACACAACACTCGGGCAAATTTTGCGACTAGAATTCGAAGTTGAGAAGCTCAAAAATGTTTGTCATTTCACAATCTGGTAGTCTCAGACAAAAATGTGTTGAACAATATTTTCAACAATTCAAACAAAAATAACATCGACTACTAGTTAGTATCTGACTTGTTGTGGCGCACGAGTGAAGATGGCGTACCACAGACTGTTTAGGTGACACTTGTCTTCTATCATATTCACCTCGTGAAAATACACACATGACGTTTCCATGAGCTCCAGATGATTTAGAAGTGAAGTGTGACCTCCATGTGCCCATCCGTGCCGTACGCCGAGTTGACTCGTGTGCTAACAAATTTAATAGGTGGTAACGTGTTGTTGTTTGCTGTGAATGTTTTGGATTCCCCGTAGTTTAGCCTATAGATTTTGAGAGTCAATGAAAATGACGTGCAAAATACAATATAGCATTAATCATAGGATATGAGATAAGATAAGAATCATTTCAGGATAAAGTGTACGTCATAGAATAAGTCTAACTATCTAATATGTCTGTATTTCCAACCTCTGAAATTGACCTGAAAAACACCAAAGCAACGACCCCACTCCCCCCAATTCTGACCTATCCGTATCATACTCACGGTGTCAACAACCTGGTTGTCACAACATACCCATAACAACAACGATAAGAACAATAACAAACATTATATCAGAGATGTTTGGGATAGATGTAATGAAGTGCCATTTGTTTTGTTCATCAATCCAATAATGATACACAAGTCGTGGTTTCTTTGTCACTGGCGGGAAATTGAGACTTCACAGATAAGACGTACTCAGATTGTAGGGGGCGACAGGTCCTCTAACTCATGTGTAACGTTAATTGGTGGAATGACCAGACCTGTCATCTTTGGTTATCCGGTAATGACTGTATGCCAATGGGCACACGGGGGTAGGCGTGGTTTCCACGAAGGTAGGCTCATTTCAAATGTTCATATAGGATTGCTTTTGGTCATTGGTCTCCGACATATCATCAGACCATATTCGTCAACATTCAACGTTACTTAGGCGTTTGGTGAGGACAACAAAATGAATAGGCGCAGCATGTGAGGTAATGCTTAGCCTGCCATGCTGTTGATTTTGAACGATTTCACTCACTCACTCACTCACTCACTCACTCACTCACTCACTCACTCACTCACTCACTCACTCACTCACTCACTCACTCACTCACTCACTCACTCACTCACTCACTCACTCACTCACTCGATTTAGAGGGCCTGAAAAGGGAAAACAGAAATACCAAAGCCAAATGTCCTTCCCGTATTAAGAAAGGACGACCCGGTTTTTTTTTACTCTTTTGAATCGCTCCCCATTTAGCTTCGCCCTTGAGATAATGAGTATGCTGACGTCAGAGGCCCGTATTACTGCTAACCACCTGTACAGCTGCACGCTCCGGTGCAGGTCATTGTTGTCCCGAGGTGTCTGACAGTGGGTCCCGAGCAAACGCCAGGAAGCCGGTCGGACAGCCACTGCGAGTCACCCCGCCTGTCTCACCCTCACGGTGCGGCTTCTCCAGACATGTGTACGGAGACACCGCCAGACAACACGTCCTTATTACTCACACTGTAGGCTTGAGGGAGTATATCATACGTCTGTGTTGGTAGATCCCGGAGTTGCAGGGAAGGCTAGGAAGGAACCCCATCATCGCACAACCCCAGGGCTCGAACCGGCACATATAGCAGAAAACCTTGGATGTCCAAAATAACCAAAACAACCGACATGCCTATCTTCACTGGTTCTTCAAACAACAAACAACACAACAAGTACCAGGACTTGGTCAACGAAGCTATCCATGGGGTAAGCTTAACGTGACAATATTTTTTACGTTTCCAAACGTTGTGTTATATTTGTCATTGCCAGAGGATTGTAATGCAGCAATGAACCATGAAGGTACTTAACTTGATAGATTTCGAAAGTCTTCTTTAAATCCCGGATAGCCTTACTTCGTGTTTCAAAGAGTAGTTTTACAACTGAGATGGAAAAATGTACAAAGAAAGTCAAAAAAGTATCCATGACTTAGTTACAGACGCTCAAATAACGAAATGCAAAATAGATCAATAAGTTCTGTAACCCAGTAATAAAGGATGTCATGACTGTACATGTCTACAGGGAGGTATTGTGCTATTCATATATGGTCAGAAAACTCGGATTTCACGACATATTTGAGTAGGTGCTTTAGGACGGTTATACCGGCTAATTGGTGCAAAAATTAGACTCGAAATATCAAGTGTAGCCCTGGGCATCGCGTGTTGGAGACGGTGTTGTGTAGTTATACGTGATTTATAATAGTCCAGCGTAATCTTTGAGAAGGCTGCAATAAAAAGTCATTGCCGGAATAGAAAAACACCCCTTTGCTCTGGAATTACATAAGAATGGACGTAAGACCTTATATAGCGACAAAAATAAGCTCTAGTTCTGCTTCACTGAAGTGAAAACATTCACACCGTTTCTGTTGGAAGACTTAAATGTCATGAGAAGAAAAACCGGTCAGCACTTTGCCGGTGTTACGTCAGAAACTGTCGCCATGTTTCACCGACGATAAATCACAGAAAACCCCGGGAATGAGACGAATTTATAAGCTTGGCTGTTAAATAGGCAATTTTCTAATGTGATTGTTGCGAAATATAGTACGGCCTGGTGTCACTGACATAAAGATTAATACATGTACTTGCGCCCCAAAGTTAGCTCGTTGTTTGAAATTTGTTTATTCATAAGAAGTCCAAATCAATCGACCTGCAGGCTGCTGTTAATTGAGGTCCTGTTGGCTTGAAGAGACACGTTCTATTCTGCAACAAAATACAAACAGTCCGATAGCACAGTATCTTCAGAAATGACAACTGAACATGTTTGCATGCTATTATGTCATACAGGTTTCACACAAGTACAAGGATTATGTGAAGGAGGAAACGGTTCATGTCATCCGTTCATACACAGGACTCCGGCCTTATAGAGCTCCATTTGGTACGTGCCCTCAATTTCATTTTTTGTCGTCACCTTGATAAGTACAGTAAATGCACTTAATTTCGCGGTAGCGGGAAAAGGGACTTTTCGCAGTGGTAGCACCATGTACTGTGATCTCTTACTGCCATGTAAAAATGTTCGCGGTGGTTTTAAGTTCGCGGTGAAGCGGCCACCGCGAAAACCGCGAACATTAAACCACCGCAAAAGTTTCTGCATTTATAGTACTGTAAGCCCTTGTGCTTAAGTTTGACAACGTCAGTCAATGTATGTTATGTACAAAGTCTGACACCCTCTATTTCATTTGACGGGCTGCTTAAAATGCCGTCACTGTTTGTTTTTAATGTACCGTGTACTTAAAGTGATATTTTCTCTTCTAGCCATGCAAAATGGAAAGACAAAATACTTCTTGTGCATCAAGGGAAAAGTACCTATCATGAAAGAAGGTGAGCTACCTCAACTATAGCACCACATACAGAACTAGCTATCATACATGGGCATTGTCATATTGATGATAGATAATATACCAGTACAACACTGTTACTTAATCGTCAATATGCAAATACACACAGGAAGGCCGATCGCAAGTACATGTAGTCTGGAATGAATAATAAGTAGTGATATTGATAGGTGATATCTAAACTAAGACACTAATAAACAATTTGCGATTGTCTAATTATCATCTCTTAATCGGTAATGATGGGAGGCCATAATATAAGAAGCAATGATGGTTGCGGTATTGGTTAGACCTGACCACTGGCTGTTGATGATGTGAAATTTCTGGTTACCGGTCAATAATGGACTCCAAACTATATGTGACTACTCTGTTGTAAGCTGTGCCCAACACATACCTAACTTATGCTATTGTCATAGTCATTAGGATGTTATGTTTTACAGTATACTTTATTTTGTACTCTGTATAATAGTCGCTTCCATACATTGTATCGTGTACACAATAAAGTAATAAACAAACAAACAAAGTTCATCTTCATAACGCCCCCCCCCCCCCAGGTGTAATGGCATTCACACTCCACATCAGGATGTACATCCATAAGAGACACCCCCTGTCTCCCCCGGAGGTCTTCATCAGACCGTCCCGTAACATGGACATCAAGGCCGGCCAGAACGTCGACTCGGAGGGGAGAGTTTACCTGCCTTACCTGAGCAGCTGGATATATGTGAGCAGTGCTTTATCAACCAAACACGTTCTGGTTTAACTGTAATATCCAACACAAAAATTAGACTCACCCAAATTTTCGACTGAACAGCACCAGTCTTTGTCAAGGAATAAACTACTGCTGTCCTGATGTCACGTTATGCAGATAAACACGTGACTCAGTAAGCAGTGGATCATACATTGCAGGAAGTCTATGGCGCCCACCGTCTCTGTTCAGGGATGGTTCAATTTTTGTGTTGGATATTACAGTTTAACTAGTACAATAATGACTTCTACCAACACACATGAACTTTCAAGTTAAACACGTTGTGATAGAGTCATAGAAAAAAAACGTGTCACACAGTGGAGGATAGACTGTCACGGAAATGCTAAATCAACGAACAACCTGTACTGTATACGATTCAAA
>NC_049997.1:1387807-1397156 GCF_000003815.2 Branchiostoma floridae | reverse complement strand
GCACCATAGGCAAAAGGATTCCGATTCAGCTTCAATTCTCTAGGCATCATATGACATTTAAAAATATACATCTTAAGTACGCCAACAGTTACAGCACATAAAATCCACCAATTCAAAAACATTGATTGCTTTTAACTGGAATGGATGTTTAAAGACTTGACACTGACACTGACACAGACAAACGTTGCAATACGTACAAACGTACAAATATCTATAGCTTTGAACGCAGAGTATAGTTTTGAAGATAAAACTCTTAGACGAAAACGACATGAAGCAAATTTTCACAATGCTCGGTGTTCATTGTGTTCGTTCCTCTCAGCCCAAAAGTGACCTGATCGGGCTGCTGGACTTTATGGTCCTGACCTTCAGCCAGCTCTCACCCGTCACCCTGCGGCGTAGGTCACCCTCAGCATCGCCCACCCCGCAGAGGAAAGCCCTGTCCAACCCTCCCTCCAGGTCAGGCTCCAGTTCCCGCTCAAGACCCAACTCCAGGCCCGCCTCCCCGGCCCTGGGCCGCCGCGGCAGGCCGTCCCCCTCACGACCCTCGGATGGTGCCGGGGATGGGGACGACGACGCAGTCGATGGGTTCATGCCAAACCTGGGAGACAGATTTTTCAGTGAGTATAATGACAATACGAGATACCTTACGCTTGTCCATTACCTTCAAGTCTCAGAACCATATACAATAGAAAAATCCATCACTAGTATGAACAGTCTCTCTCTATTGTCATATATATGCCTCCTATATCTCTACCATGTACTTGCAATTAACCTTCGGACACAAATTTATGCATATGCTATAGCCTTCCCAAAGAAATGGACACTGTTCGTTGTTCAGTGAGCATTCACTCATAACGGCAATGTTGTTTTATTTCAGGGACAAAAAGCGCCGGCTCCAGCTCTGGGTCTTCTGATGATGAGGAGGAGAAAGTGTGCGAGCAACTTGTGGATGAAAATGGCGTCCACCGCCGGATCTCTGTGAAGAAGTACAACCCGCGGGTGGGCAGGATGGAGTACCTGACGGTGCAGTACGGCTCCATGGCCGTGGGGACAGACAGAGACAAAGTCTGATTCTGGAAGGGTACGTGAATGATGGCAGCACTTGTACAGTTGTCTCAGTGCCGATGATATACAGAGAATGACAAGTCTACCCGACTCTACCGGTTCTTGTGAATGTTTAACTAAACCCCCGTAGGCTTGGGTTGAAAGATGTCGCATTGAAGTTGCTGCTGCAGCTTAGATGAATATGATAAACGGTTCTGTATTTGTACAGTTATAACTAAGTACATGACTGGTACTGTATGGAGATTTATACTCCTCAGTACAAACCGAAAAAATAACAATTGTAAAGCACCACTGTAAATACGTCTAAGACATTGTTTACCTTAAGGTTTGTGATGTATCATGATCTACGGAAATCCTGGCTCTCGAGCTAAAGACATTTTGCATTCCAGTAGTATTACCGTCTTATATGCAAAGATACAAAATGATATACCACTGTTGAAAGATCACTGCTCTAGATCTATACTTATTTGCCATTGTTCAATGGAATAAATGACTAAGTCCGTACTGCCACGTGTACAGCGTCCTTCAACTTTTGCAGATCTGTTCTTTGTCCAGGGACAGTTACGAATCCTAACGTGACTGTGTTGAAGATTTACTGGAAATAACAAATGTGTAGCCTGTGTTTACACAATCTCTCGCTGGTTGGGGTTAATGACCCCCTCCCCGAGGGCGGCGGTAATATTGTAGGGCCGGCCGCTAGGAGCGCGATTTTAGTCAGGCTAAACAAATGTACAAGGCAACAGTTACTCACGCAACTGAATCAAACTAGAACTGTCAGTCATTTCAGACAGCATCCGCTTTCCTTCGTCAGTTACTGCACGGATATCTGGATTCAGCAGCTTTCAAACCAAGTCTCTGAATGAGTAGGTTTACCGTTAGTGAGGCGAAACCAACTCTAAGATGGTTCACTAGAAGACAAGGTCAAGACAAGTTTGTATGCTAATAAGGACTTATTTCTGTGTCTTGAGGTGGGAGGGTCAGGTACCAAAGGCCGACAGTTCCAAAAGTTCGACACACAGAGTCCTCCTTTCCTGTTGAGAGTTGTAGGCTCTCATACATTGCCTCTCTTACTCCCCGTTCGAACAAGCGGGGTTCACGGTCTAGGATACATGTGGACTTGAGTTGTAACTTGAATAAGATAGAGGATGAGTGTCACTTTGTTGTTGACTGTACTTTATACAACAACGAAAGAAACGTCCTTTTTGAAAATATACAACATACGTTCCCTAATTTCCGATACTTGAATACCACGGAAAAATTCATATTTCTCATGCAATTAGCTAAACCATACATTATTGATTACCTTTGCCAGAATGGCTAAGGTTATGTTTTCGGTTTGGTGGTGTGGTTCTCCCCGTTTGTGAGCAGCATAACTCGAGAGGACTTCGATGGATGCAGCTGATATTTGGTGGGTGGGTAGGGGTGTGGAAGACGAAGGTCGAGTTCGATAATGGGCCTCCTAGCGGCTTGCTAAGGTACTGCAGCAGGACCTGCATGCTTGATATCTCGCGTTCCGGACATGCTGCGGTCATGATTTTTGAGCGTTAGGGAGCCCTTAAAGCAGGGAGTGATTGCTGCGAGTTTGGGCCCCCTAGCAGCTTTCATGGAAGTGCGGGCGCCGGTTTAATTGCAAACTTTTGTCTGCGGACAGCATAACTCGAGAAGACTTTGACGGATGCAGCTGGTATTTGGTGGGTGGGTAGGGGTCTGGGAAACGAAGGGGGAGTTCGATAATGGGCCCCCTAGCGGCTTCCCTTGGTACTGCAGCGCAACTTCCGGGTGTGTTTTTCCATCTTCTGAACATGGTATGGCCACGAGTTTTGGGTGTTAGATAGCTGTTGTGCTCAGGAGTTAGTGACATAAGTTTGGGCCCCCTAGCGTCTAGTGTAGGGATAGCAGGGGCATTCTTGTCGAAAACTTCTGAAGCTTTACAACCCCACTCCACCTTAGCAGCTGTCACCACAGTTGAGGGGTTCCTGGTCCATGAATTGGACTGGCCTATGATCAGTCAGTACTGTGAGCAACCTGATATTTCAGAGGTGTAAAGGTCAGACCTTGCAAATGTGTTAGTTGACCCTTAGGCCATATGATCAACTTGGCAAGCCAAAATGATGGGCTTATGTACATAACAACTGTCTTAGTCTGTATTCTTCTCCTTCCTTTGAGTTTGAGAGGTAGGTACACTGTCATCTCTCTTTTCACTACATGGTCTCAATTTGAGCTGTCCTTGCAGTAGTCTTTTAAAAGCCATTTTCAGTCTCAAAGCCTTCATGCATTCAAGTCTGTCTCCAAAGAGTCAGCTTGAACTATGTAGAACATGTATCTTACCTTTTATATCATATGGTTGTGAGATTTGGGGCAGAGCTAATTCAGAAGACAATTGCCCAGCAGAAATTACACGGAGGTGATTTTGTGGAAAATCTTTTGGGTGTACATAGAGATACAAGGAACATGAGGTAGTAGAGCAGAGCTTGGGACATTGTTCCCAATTGACTTAGTAATACATATATTTAATGTACAGTCAAGTTGTGGCTACACTTCAAACATTCGGACTTTTTAACACATCCCCTATTGTGAGTAGGCGTGTTATCACTCTGTCATCAAATTGAATATGAACTGATGAACAGCTGTAAGGAATTCAGGTTACAAGGCGTAAGGGAAATTTGAAACGATATCGGTTACTTTTTTCTATGGATGTCTGAATTCACAGTTAGACAATAAGTACATAATGTACATTGGTGAAAATGTGGTTGAAAGATATATATATACAGACATGTTTTCATTGACTGTCTACAAAAAAGTAAAGAAGGGATTCTCCAGGGAATATTATATAAAATTTTCTAGATAAATATGTGGTATGGTGGGCTTTGTGCAAATTTAGAAGTAGTGCCTAACCCCTTGCAATTGTGACAGGGTGGTGGAAATGGTACTTGTTTCTCGATGCTTTAAGCTTGAGGGTGACTTCTGAACAGTTTCATACAACTAAAATGCACATTTGTGGAGTTATGGTTTTGGAGCTGAGGGGTTGCCGCACAAACCTGGACAATAGACTAAAACCACTGCGACAATTTTACCTTTGCCAGAATGGCTAAGGTTAGGTTTTGGATGTGTTTGTGTGTGTGTTAACAGCATAACTCGAGAAGCCTGGGATGGATCCTGATGATATTTGGTAGGTGGGTAGGGATCGGGAAACGAAGGTCAAGTTTGATAATGGACCCCCTAGCGGCTTGCTAAGGTACTGCAGCAGAAACTCAACTTTGGACGAAATAACTCTACAACATGTTGACGGATCGTCATGATTTTTGGTATGTAGATAGAATGAGTGATGACTTACATAATGAGATACTAATTATGCACATCAACAGCTCATTTGCATAATTAATTAGGAAAATTTATAAATCCACAGCATTCCATGATAGGACTTTCAAACTTGTCACATATGTAGCTGGGATGGAGAGAAATGGCTATAGATATCAATTATGCAAATGATGACCTCATTTGCATTATTAATGAGAAAATATGAACATGTTGACGGATCATCATGTTTTTTGGTATTTAGGTAGCGTAAGTGAAGACCTACATAATGAGATACCAATTATGCAAATCAACAGCTAATTTGCATAATCAATTAGGAAAAGTACAAAAACCCACTGCATTTCATTATAGTACTTTCATCAAAGTTGTCACATATGTAACTGAGAAAGAGGGAAGAGAGTAAGGGGTGTATTTTATTAAAGACTGAAAGAGAATAAGTCAAGAATGGATCAAAGGATCATCATGATTTTTGGTATGCTGATAGCTGAAGCAATACTTGATACAATTTGATATCGATTAATGGTAACTTGGGATCTAATTTGCATAATCAATGTTGACATTTTATAAACCAACTCCAAGCATATGATTATAAAGAAAATGAAATGAGTAACGCATTTGTCTACAGACATCATTCTACATAACAAACCTTGTTATTTGGCAAAGGTATGTGTTCGTGGAACTCTAGTTCCATCTGTCCTTATGTTTATAACTGTTTTAAGAAGTGAGAAGAAGTTGAACTTGTACATACTAGAATGTATTAGTATATGTAGAGATGATAGATACCCTTTTTTGTCAAAATTGTACCTTATCACTAGCGCTACGACCCGTACTTAGATTGTTTGAACACAAATGTACAATAAAGGTCATTCATTCATTGACAGAATGCCCTTCACGGGTTGTTCTGCAGATGTGGACCATGGCCGAGGAGTAGCCACAAGCACTATGTCCGCAATGGTACTTATACCGTCTACAGGCTGTATGTTAGTGATCGACTGGTCTATCTCCCCAATGTGCGTGTTAATGCGTCTTTGATGCTGATTTATGAGGTTTATGAGCTTATCCTTGACCTGTGCTACGTCTTTAGGTGACGTCACACCAATTGTTCACGTCGTCCCCTGGGGGAGTACGTGGTGGAACAGACTACTGTGTTGTAGTCAATACCTCAAGCTTTGTATTTGAGAGGGGAAACAACATTGTGGATCTCATAGACTTCAACTAAATAGCGGTAGTATATAGCAGTCCATGTACCACTACCAGTGCAGTAATAATACCAAGCAAGTTGTTACTGGTGCATTCCCAGACCATCCATTACAATCGAGCCAGAGAACAGACGCGGTAGTGCTGCATTCCCAGAGCAAGGGGCTTTTATTTAACTGTCTACTGCAGTCTGGCATTGCCAGAGAATCAATACAGGAGGACAGAAGTTAGAACTTAATTGCGCGACAATTGTAACAGGTACAATGTATGGCAATCTGCATATACATGGGGGTTGAACTATATACTATTGCAAATATCTAACAACTAATCTAATCTAATGAAACAGTATAAACAATCCAGTTAATATCATTAGTAATATAATTACACCTTTCTTATTAATCAATTTTTTGCTACCACTCTGATCGGAACGTCTCATCACACCAGTCAGTGAAGTTAAGTGCAACAAAGAAAATATTGTCGCAATCTAACTGAAAAAAATGGGTGAAGCTTTCCATCCGCAACACGAGTGTGGAATATGACATCGGATCAATGAGCTTTCTATTTTATTAGATATTCACCCGAAATATTCACACTATTTATACAGAGGAGAGTATGGAGAGGGCAATATCTTGAGAACCAAACATAGAACCAGCCTTTCAGCTTGATTTGTGAGCATTTGGTTACCGAATAGATAACAGAGCAGAATAGTTACGCATACCGTGGTGGAAGTGATGAACAAGACAAACTGTCTGTCATGTCGAATTTGAATATCTCATATCGGTAGCTGCCTGGATTTTTGTGTTTTTGTTTATTGTATTTATTATTCATTATTTGCGAATTTCTCGCTGTTTCTGTCATATCTCTTACGTTCAAATTACAGGCGGAACAATCAGCCACTCAATGTGGGCTTTCATTGCAAGAAGAGGAAGACAATCTCACCAAGAAATTGGGAACTGAAAACGAAAATTCGGGAACTAAAAAGCGTGTAGAATATAAGTACCTCTTTCTACAACTTACCGTATCTTGTCAGTGAATATCAAAGTTACACTGTGATAAAATTTGGTTGGCCAGATCTTTTCACCTCGTGACCACGACGCAACATAGGACTAGTTAGATGAAGAAGCATGTATATTGGATTATCAAACGATGGGATAAAAATTGCAATTGCGGTGTGAAAATTACCCCCTTCAGGTGCTAAACCCCGCACAACGACCCACGGTACGTGTCAGCAAGTTTGTTGAAAGACGCCTCCGTCACAGGCACTGCTTAATGACCGCCTTTTCTCCGGGTCACTGCAACAACGTCAATTGAATTTTTACGATGTCTCATTTTCAGCTTTCCTTTTTGCTTTTACGACAACAGAGATCTTAACAGACCAAATCATTTCTCAGGTTGTATCAGTAAGATACACTCTTCTTTGCCCTTTGACACAGTTAACAGCTGGTATGGTTGGCAAGATGCCGACATGTTGATTAAATTTTGAACATTCATGGGTCTTGATTGAAATATTCTGGAAGATTAGGCCATCAAGACACGAAGTAAACTCACACTTGAAAATATTGATATTGCGAAACTGCTGCAAATTTTAAGTGTATGGTACTAAGTATTATGTCAGATTCTAGTATGACTGAGAGACAAGGGTTGTGTGGTTCATTGTAACGACATGACCCCAGCGTACGCAGACAGTGGTGAAGTTGTTCAGGTGGATAAGATCATCACGGGTGACTGGCGACAGAAGCACGTCATTGTTGTGGCTGATCGTCAGGACGCCCGCGGCAGGATGGCTCGGTGGGAACTGCTATCTTTGTGGGGCAGACAAAATGGCCAGTGGTTTAGAAATGATTCTTCCACGTATCCATTACCAAAGCCGCATCTTATGTGAAATCGGTTAAGCCCCCTTCACACGAGAGCACGAATGAGCCGGAATGCCGTCAGAATGAAAATTTTCTTCCATTCCGAGCAATTCCTGGCAATTCGTACTGTACTCTAAACATGCTTACTGCATTCCAGATATTCGTCCCCGTTCTTTTGGCTGGCTCGAAAGTTTTTGACATGTCAAAAACTGCATTCGAAGTAGAGAAATATCAAATGGCATTCCAAGTGGATTCTAAACATTCCAAGTGGATTCTAAACATTCTTATCTCATTCGGTGGAGAACCGAAACGGCTAGCCACTTCGAGTCCTGCCCGAATGTGGCCAAAAGAATATCTGGAATGCAGTAAGAATGTCTAGAATACACTACGAATTGCCAGGAATAGAAAAGACTTTTCATTCTGACGGCATTCTGGCTCATTCCTTCTCATGTGAAGGGGGCATAAGGTCCATTTGGAATCCCCACTCGGAATGGCCCCGAATGTGCACGAATTTTACAAATACTTCATTCCGGCTGATTCCGCTTGATTCCTGCTAATTCGGTTTCAGTGTGAAGGCCCTACTAGGAAAGGTTTGCCAGCAGACGAGAAATATACTAACTACTTGTTCTCAGCTACAAAATAGCCAAATTATCTTTTCCTTAAGAACAGATAAGTACAAAAGAACCTGTCTATCTGCTGCTGTTTGACTATCCAATCATCCTCAGGTAGCTCCTGGCTAAATATGATAAAAGAAATGAAATCTTCAAAGAACAACTGGAGCCATCCTTTGTCAGGCCACCACGCATTGGCTTCAGTCCACCAAACTTCCACATATTCTAACACCACCATAGCCTGGATGCCAGACTGTCAACTTCTAGGGCCTACACATGCCATATTGTTGGATCTAGGGCCAACATGCCCCCAAGGAAATTCTACAACAGGCTTCTTTAGTTGGACCTTGATAAGCCTGGTATCCAGGCTAACACCACTGCATAAGGAGCCAAGAGTGTAAATGTGGGGATCCAATACTACTGAGCACGTGTTCTACTAGTTGCCTCATTTTCGACATTGTTTGACTTCATGTCACACAGTGGAAGATTTGTTTCATTTTTTTTTACTTTCATAAAGATGGAAGTACTGTTTATACAGTTACCTGCCCACTAGAGATTGTGTAAACATTGCTCAATGAATGCAGTGAAAAATGATATACATTTTATTAGTCGGTGTTCTCATAAAGAGGTTAAAAGAAACAAATTATTCCAAACAGTTGCTACAATTTCACCGAACTTTTACAATCTATTTTACAATCAATCACCAAAAGACTACCACTAACACCGTTTGTACCACTGCCTTGTTAGAAGAAGTCAAATCCACTAACAAATGCACCTTCAGTTGATTAGATATTATCATATAGCCAGACGCCGCGGACCAATCAGAAGGCCCCGTTCCACGTTGGTTATGACGCCGTAATACTTAGATTCCTGACAGCATTCCTGATTCCTCAATGAATCGACACCGGCACCGGTGTCGATGCAAATCGACACCAGTGCCGGTGTCGATTCATTCTAACCAATCAGAAGGAGCGATACACAAAGGATATAAAGGCATTGGCCAATCAAAAGGAGCGAAACATATTCCAGAGCAGAGGGAATAAGAACAGACTGCAAGAAGAGGGGAATGACTCCTTCTGTTAACATTAATAATGTTTTGTTGTTTTAAAGAGCCAAAGACTACAATGTTTCGAATATTTTCTGTGGAAACTTTGGTTTCAAAATGCAATCTGTAATCTCCTTTTAAATGTATGTACCAAAGAACAAATTCGATAAAGGAATTCACACGTATGGTACCAAGGGACCTATGCGTCATACAGGAGTTTGTAAGTTTGGGTAGGCTATATGATAATAACGTTAATAACGTTA
>NC_049997.1:1346348-1387574 GCF_000003815.2 Branchiostoma floridae | reverse complement strand
ACTGCAGACGCCGGTTTCCTTTCAAACTTTGGACGAGAATAACTCGAGAACGTGTTGACGGATCATCATTATTTTGGTATGATAGAATGAGTGATGACTAACATAATGGAATACTAATTATGCAAATAACGACTTCATTTGCATAAGTACGGAGAAAATGTGGTCGGGTTGACGGACCATCATGATTTTTTGTATGTAGATAGCCTAAGTAAAGACCTACATAATGAGATATTGATTATGCAAATCAACAGCTAATTTGCATAATCAATAAGGAAAGTTCATAAATTCACTCCATTCCATGATAGAACTTGCAAACTTGTCACATAAGTGGCTGAGAAAGAGAGAAATGTTGATAGATATCAATTATGCAAATGACAACCTCATTTACATAATCAATTAGAAAATATGACGAATCAGGGCGGTTGCCTAGGCGCACGGCTGTATAAAATATATGTAAATGATATGCCGGAGGCGGTAAAAAATGGGTCATTAGACCAATATGTGATGATAGCACGGTTCAGACACAAGGACACACATTGGACAACATAAGAACAGAAACCAAAACAGATCTAGAAAGGGTGGCAAATGGTCAGGCGAAAACATGCTGAAACTAAATAATGGAAAAACGAAAGTGATGCTCGTGGGGACAGCAAAGAAAACCAAGTAAACGCCGCCTTTGAAGTTGAAACGTAGGGGACAACGTCTGGAACAATGTTCCACAGTAAAGTTATTGGACTGCACCTTGACCCAAACCTCACATGGGACATCTACATAACACAACACAGAACAACATAACAAAGCTTCAGGTGGTTCAGAACAGGGCCGTAAGGCTAGCTCTTGGTTGTCATCGCCATATAGGTGGACACTATGCTGAAGATCTTAGAATGGCTGGCTGTTAGGGATACATTTATAGAAAAGCCTTGCCACTTTTAGATGAAACTACCAAAGGTTATGCACGAAAAAAATCACCTTCCAATCTGAGATTCACAGCTACCAAACACGCTCAACCAGAATAAACACATTCGGACTACCGAAACCAATATTCAACGCATAGAAAAGGCGTTTTCTATACAGAATGTCTCAGTTGTGGAACAACACATGCAACAATTAGAACAGTATTATTTTGCTCTCTACTGTCACTGTATGTTTTTAATTGTAACGTGTAAACATGAATGTGTAGACCAAATGAAGAATAGCCTCATATAAGGATAATTGTGGATCTACATCAACTCAAACTCAAGTTAAGACCTTGTATGTTGAGTCTTGTGAAGTTGGCGTTGGTTGGACACTTCAGAGAGAAAGGAGGAACATTCCATCATCGTGGTTCAGCCAGCTGGATCCGGTTCCCCCCCGGCAGGTACCCTGATTGACTCACCAGTCAATTAACATTAAAAAACTTGTTAACACGCCCATGCCAGTGTCCCTCGCTATTCCTTTTAATCAAAAACACAACACTCGCGAGAGGAGCACACTTTCCAGAGGCCTCTATTCCAACTGGACATCAGATAATTGATGAGTCATCTCGGTGATTGACAGGTGCTCGGCACAGCTAAAAACAAAGTACTACCCCCGAGGGGACAGGTTGCTATGGCAACTGCATATTTGAGAGGTAAAACCTGTTCAGCTGCTTCATCTTAAGAGAATGTGTCAGAAGAACTATATTTCCGACCAAGGCAACCTGCGCGAAAAGAGGTGAATAGATCTCTTTGCTGCACCTGTAACACGGGCGGCTTCTGTTGGAGTTCCCTCGCGACGTCTTGCCACTCGTGTCTCTGCCCTGTTGGGTTCTGGGAAAATTACCTTTTATCTGGGAAGCAGACTTTTCCAGAGAGACGTCTGACGACACGCCGGTCTGTTTTCTGAAGCTCCAGTAGGGAGGTGTCCGACCCCATTAAGGTATGTGTCATCATAGTGATGCCTCAATATGTATGTCTCTCGTCTTAGTCAGCTTTTCAACAGAATAATGATATCATTTTACATCTATTAAGAAGGAGAAGAAGACAGTCATATCAGATATGAAGACTTTGAATTGTTGTCTTTGTGCGGTAAGACCTTTTCCTCTGTCTTACAGTGAGCGCCTACAGGTGACGTCATAATGGACTATAAGAAACAGTCCTTCATTTTAACGGAATCTCAACCCCAGAAGCGGGTGCTATTGTCTAAAAACCAACATTTTCTGAAAACGAAACCGACCAAATTTTCTATTACGGATTAACAAAGAAATGAATAATCTATAACCCAGTAACCATTGTGGGTTATTGTCATTGCATATGTCACCATACGCGTGTCACCATAGGACAATTACATAACACCTAGGTCGGTTTTTGGCGCGAAGCAAGAAGGAAATCAATCAATCAAGGCTAAAAATTGATGAATAACTATTCATAGACACGCCACAAACATTATTTTCAAGACAGGCTCTAGATTTCCCAACATTCCGCCCATTTTTCTGAGGGCACTGTTTTCAATCTTAAGTTAGGGTTTCCATTTAATAATTACAGTGTATTTTTTACCCAAAGCAATTGGAAGATGAAGTTGCCAAGACAGTGGTATCTAAAAATACACTGCAAAAACGATATCAACTTCAACCCAGTATTTTGTAACATTACCCCATTTGACGTTTGTCCAATGGTTGTTCGATATAATATGCTACTCCAGGCTTTGATTTATTTGGAGGGTATTCGAGGGGTATCGGCAAATTTGCTGCTGTATAATGCAACTGCTATCAAGTCCAAAGTCAATGTTACGTCGCCAATAGTTGTTTGGATTCAGAAAACATCAGCAGCAGAGCCAGGACATGCTCCTTTAGAATTGAGCCTTCTTTAAAGTCCTAAGAGATTACAAATTGGATGGGCGTTGACAATGGTAAGGCAGGCACATTCTAAAGATGGGATGTTGGACTTAAGATATCTAAAAAGACAAGTTTGTAGCCCTAATGACTCATATGATGGTAAAATGTAAGTATGGATATGTTATAGGGTCTAAAAAATAAGTTTCAAACGCATTGGAAAAAGTTCAGTATCTACATCTACATCTACATGGTGGTACCCCCAAAAGGCCCCGCGTGGGGTATCGTGTGGGGGTGGGGTGGGGATGTGGGGGGTGAGTCTCCCGGGTTAGGGCGGGCAGGCCGCCTGCCTGGCACGGAAGCACTCAACGTTGGGAGCACTTACAACTGTGCCAGGCAGGGCATTCCACTCAGGTATTGTGCGCGGAAAAAATGAGTTTTTTTAAATGTCTGTACGTGCGAAAATGGGTTGGTATTTGTAGTTGTGACTACCCCAGGTGCGCTCTTGGGCAGGCTTGAGAATATTGTTGGCGTCTATATTAATATTATTATTGACTACTTTATAGAAAAAGGTATCTATCATCCGAGAGGGCATGTCAGATAGGCTTGCGAATTACTGCAGGGAAGTTGTCTGTTCACGCTGGGCCGAAATAACGTTCGGTTGTGTTCCGGACCGGGTGATAATTAAGGGTTAATGACCTGCCCGAGGTGTGTATGGTGTCATAACGCCTGGTCCTTTGCTATAACCACCGAATAAAACCACCGAGTGAGCGAAGATTTGCATCGACACTGGTGCCCGGTGTCGATGCAAATTGACACCGGCGCCGGTGTCGATTTATTCTGACCAATCAGAAAACACCGGAATCTATGTGTTGCGGCGTCAGAACCAACGTGGGCCTTCTGATTTGTCCGCGGTGCCTGGCTATACGATAATTAGGCCTAATTTATACTTGTCATTTTAACTGTAGTACTACACTGTAGTATTATACTCATGTAAATAGCAAAGCCATTAACGTGGTAGCCTACAAAGCCTTAGTGAGATCCACTCTTGTATACGCCAGCATAGTGTGGGATCCTTACACTGCCAAGGACACCACTACTGTAGAGAAAGTCCAGCGCAGAGCAGCTAGGTGGGCACGCCACCGTTTCCGTCAGTCTTCAAACACCGGGGACAAGATAAGAACTCTCAAGGGGCACTTTGCAGATACGCCGCACACGGGCAAGACTCTCTTCTACAAGTTCCACCATGGAATGGTCACCAACAGAATTTACCACACTTTTTAGCTGACCCAAACGTCAGACAAGACAGTCTCATCCCCTGTTTTACAATATTTCTCTAGGTAGAACACAGTACAGACGGATGGCCTTCTTTCCACGAACTGTATCTGAGTGGAACTTGTTTCCTGTATGTAGAGATGGTGACTGCCAAATCCCTGGAATCCTTCAGGGATAAGGTGGCATATCTACACTAACACTTACAGTAGACTCCCAATTTCAAAAACTACCATTACCTTAAACATTCTGTATCAGCACTTCAGCAAGTGTGGCAGAAACACCAATGGGATGATGGCGGCCACCTAAACACAAAAGAAGAATATCAAACACGTCCAAACAGCGGGGCTGCCGCAAACTTACTTTGGGCAAAGCGTACAGAGTTTAATCAGTTATTGTAGTCGCATTAGCTGAGTTATGTGTGAACTAGGTCATCTTTTGTCATGTAAGAAAATTACAGTGCATCTTGCCTGAGTGTGTTTACAGCCCTCAGGCATTTGGAATGGATGTGAAGACGAAGGATAATCACTGCGCATAGAATATTTGAAGAAATGTCATACGTTTCAGATGTTGTCCGACATCATTCTTCAGTGAACCAAAATATGTCGGACCACATCTGAAACGTCTGGTGTTTCTGAAAATATTGTGCAGTTGTGTTGATTGAATTGAAAGTATTATCCTTCATTTCTGGACGCCAAATCTTCACAAACGTATCTGCAGAAAAGTTGAATGCTATTGAAAGCACCCTTATTACTGTGAAATCGTCAAATTGGTACACCTCACAGTCACAGTGTGGGGCCATTTGGTGGAACTGCAGGGTGGTTGATCCAGACCCAAGAGGCCCTGGGTTTGAAACCTTTTATGCTACCGATCTTGTGCCTTGTGCTCTTGTGAATGGCACTTTACGAGAGTAACCTCACTTCACTCAGGTGTAAAGCTAAGGGCACAACCCGCCGTACGTGCAATTTGTCTTTACGTTTTTTTGGGAGGCTACGTCCACCACGTTTTTCTGAAGATGTTCAGGCTATACAGGGCAGGTGCGTCACCTGTACTGGCACCAATCCGCAGCCCGATGGCACACAAAGTTTTGCCTGCACGTAAAGTTCTACGGCGTATCTGCGTGCTCCAAAATCCGTCGGATTCGGTACGAGTTCGTACGGAGGCGGTACTCACCACTTATGGATCCCAAAAGATTGCCCACGTTTTGGCACGTAGACAGCACGTATTTGCACGTGCGGCGGGTTGTGCCCTTAGCTTAAAAGTGCGCACCTGACTTCGGCTTGGGGTGGTAAAGGCGGGATAGAATGAGGTAGAAAATGGTCAGACGTTTCAGGTAGCGTCCATAGTTGGAGTTTAAAATCTGCATTGACGAAATTTAGTGGATGCTGATGAAAAATGAAACGTAGTGACATGCTCTCTAGCTTATAGGCTAAAACGTTTGTACAAGACAGTACGGAATCTGTAATTGTGCAGCATTGTTCGACACAAATTTAAACTGCCTCACTGTCTCCTTAGTGTGTTCAGGACAATGGATTTACAGGTGCAGTTATCCTCAAGATAAAAGATACAGTAACCATGTACAACAGCCAAAATAATGGTTTTGACAAGTGTTTGGGCCTTATCCTCACTAATAATCGTCTGCATCTATGCCTACTATGTGCAAAGTTAATTGTTGTTCTTAATTTTGTTTATCACAGATCCATGATGTGGACACACAGTTTACTGGTTATCTTCGTCTTCTGCTGTTTCCAACTGAAACAGACACCAGGTATGGGTTAGCGTTAGCGGTACCAAATCAAACCGCCCATTTCTTACGCGAACTACCTGTTCGAGTTTACTAGTACTGGAGAACGGCAGTAGACCGTCGGAAGCGATGTGAGGTCCATTTTCAGTGTCGAGCTTCGGTCTTGTACATAACATGACAGCCATTGCCTATTGTTTCATAATCCTATCAGTCTTAGAAAACTACGAGTACATATACATGTCTGAAATTCACGTGTACGAAGTGAAATGTAAACTTTGTTCAACTTGTTCGGCACAATTGTCCTGTGACATCTGACAGATTTAAGCGTATTCTGTTATGATAACTGGGACATAACAGAATTTTGCACTTGAGACAAACGTAATTACATATGGATTAACTTTTACGTGTCTGCGTCTTTTTCAGCCGCGTCTAACACCACGGCCGCTCCCGCCACAAACACCACGGCCGGTGCCTCCCTGGCAGGGAACACAACAGGTTCTCAGGTCAAGACCAGTGCAGTAACTAACTACTGTCCCTCCACCTTTAACCTGACCGGATCTAATGGAACCTTCACCAGTCCCATGCACCCATCGCCGTACCCGCTCAATCACGTCTGTCGATGGGAAATAACTGTGGACCCCGGCAAGATAGTGCAGCTGAGCTTTTCCGCGGCTTTCAATGTGGAGGGCGGCAAGGGCACGTGTTGGGACAGTGTGGAGGTGTATGGGGGCACGCCGACACTGGGCTACCTTATCGGTAAGTTTCACGTCTGATCTGCTGATGACACGATACAAACTGAAGTTGGTATCTCACTAGACATAGTGAAGTGCAAATTATTCAGATTTGGATTTAATTAGCATACTTAATGAAGAGAATGTATATTTACAGTGTTTCCAATATGAGACTCAAATACATGTAATCTATGTAGTTTGTGACAGGTGGAAGATAAGCAGATTCTATTTATGCAAATTAGTCCCCAATTTGCATAAATAATGAGCGAGTGTCCAAATTCTTCTTAGTACATGTTGTAAATGATTCGGCTGTCAACATTGTGACCTGTGTAAGTTAGTGAAAGGTGTACATAAGCAAGCATAAATCATGCAGATGTGACAGTCATTTGCATAATCAGAATATTTCATGGAGGTATGAGGTCCCCGAACGCTTGTTAGAATAGCTTTACACTGTCCTGCAAATTCCAGCTGTCTTTTTCTGTATGAAGCTGCCTCAGATTCTTGTTATCGGGTTGTTTGATTGGACCCTGCTTAGAATTTCTACAACTTTATCGAGCAGCGATCTACGACGATCTACTACGGCTAAACCTAACCCTCATTCTTATTGTCTCTCCAGGAAAGTACTGTGGCACTGCAGCCCCTCCACCATTGACTACTACCACAAACGTCATGACAGTCATATTCAAGTCTGACGGCTTCCAAACAGAGCCTGGATTCCGGGCTACCTTTGTTGCAAAGGAGAAAAGTAAGGAAACATTGACCATGCCAACTCCAATTGTTATCATAAATCATTTCTTAAATCGATATATACCGACCCATATCATTGGAATAAGAGTATCCAGTGAATGCTGATGGTCCCAAAAGAATGAGTTGTCAGTCACCCTCAAGTCTGTATTGTTTTAGCTCAGGTAAACTTTGAGGCTGATGAAGTAGTATTCTCATATAGAGAATTAGGCTGTACATCGGTGGGGCAAAATAAAATAAATAAGAAAAAAAAAACCCTTCTCGGCAAACTTTACCTAAAACAATACAATACAATACAATACACTTAAATATATGTCAGTGAGGTGTAAGAGGTATAAGCTTTTGAAGGTGCCCAAAGGATTGTGTGGTATTCAGCAATTTAACTGAAATACTAGAAAAATGTCAGCAGACATGTACACAGTGCCTTTGGTGTAGCTGACAAGGAGCTTTTATCAGATATTGCTGATCAATAAAAATGTGTACACATTCTTCCTTTTTCATTATATCGGTACTTATTATAAATAAATAGATTGCTACTTCAATAATAGTTGTTGTAAGCTCTGTATTTTCTCTGTTCTCAGAGAAAAGTAACTGCAGCCCCGGGTACTTCCGCTGTGATGACGATGTGACGTGCGTGGATTCCTGGAGACGCTGTGACGGCAGGAAAGACTGCTTCGACAACAGCGATGAAACTGGATGTGGTGAGTCTTAGAAAGAAGGAGATATGGAATAACAGTGATATCCTACCTTATGACACACATCATGTAGCAAGACACCAACTGTTTTCATAATGTCTCATCACACAAATGTACTTCCAAATCTTCTCTTAACGTTACAGTCACTGTGATAATGTGTAAAGACACAAATTGACCTAGACCATGTTATAGCATACTGGCATGTAATGACAAAATTTACGGTCCTTGCTTTTCTAGAATGTCAGAACCTCCCTTCAGAGTTCCTCTTCTGTAAGGGACTGGGATATAGCAAGACGACTTTACCCAACCCATACATGCATCAGAACACAAGTCAAGCCACAGCCTCCAGCCAGGCCAGAACCATGCAGCGACTCGAGTCTGCTACCGACCCTGTCTGCCATCCGGACTTCAACCTTTTCGCTTGTGCCATGATCTTGCCAAAATGTGATTTAAAAGGGTAAGCTATTAACAAGAGAACACGTTCCTGTACTGTGCCATGATTGTATAAAAGACTCTCTCCTTTGTTTATCACACTATTATCTTTTTTCTACATTGCCTGGTCAGCTATTTTTGTTTCATGTTATACCGGTCTTCCTCCTACATGTATTTCAAAATGACACATTTTGTGTTAAACAAACAATCATGCACATATACGCATATATACGAGTAATTATTCTGGATTAGTACACTCACCAAGTATAGATTGTTTAACAATCCGTTATTTGCCATACATTGTACCAGACCTGATACAATCGTTGTATGATAAACTTGATTTGACTATTTGTCCCCCAGCCCCCGGCAGCTGCTGCCCTGCCGTACCCTGTGTGAGGAGGTGACAGCCTCCTGTCGGCCGCAGGCTGTCTCACACACCAACGGGTCCTGGCCCTTCCCAGACTGCTCACGCTTCCCCTACCCAAGTGCTAACGTGTCTTGTTTGAACGCTCCAATGCCTGGGAATGGTAGTGAGTATCCGATCTTCAACATATTTAGATTGTAACTAAAGGATTCACTATGCTGCGAAATGAACCAACACATGACATTTTGCAATCATTTACATTGTATCGCAAATCTATGGACAAACTTGGTATACAGCTGTCTATAGATGAAACATTTGGTAGTATATGTACTACTTTTCACATTGATGAATGATCAAAAAGAGAGTATGACACTGACTGATCTTTTAGGCAGATAGTAGTGCAGATGGTAGTACAACAGGTTTACTCCTTTCCACCTACTTTTACTCTATGAGTCAATGATGAAAGACCTGACAAGTCTTAAACATTCCACCCACAGATTGTTACTATGGAGACGGTACCAACTACCGGGGACGTGTGGCCAAGACAAATGATGGACAAGTCTGTGCGAAGTGGTCTGATGATGGTGATTTCTACACGTCCCGGTTTCCCTGGGCTAACCTGCAGGAGAACTACTGTAGGAACCCTGATGGTGACAACAGACCATGGTGTCTGTCCACAGCTGGGGTTCAGGTATCCTGTGAACTGCCCAGATGTGGAGGTGAGAGAAAGTTTGGGTTCAGGGGGAAGGATGAGAGAAGTCTCTAGGTCTTTTTTAAAGCCATTTGTTTGATAATTTGATATCATTGGTTATTTTATCATATACTATTAGTCAGACAATTGTCGATCAATCAGAAGGCTGCATTTTCTCCATAAGCTAGGTCATTAATATCCCATATACGACCCGCATCCGGGTTATAGGTCTCGTTCTCAGGGTATTGACAACTATTAGTGAATAAAAGGAATCCTTACAATGCTGGGAGGAGAGCCACAAAATGGAGCGCGGTTCACAAAGACAAACAAAACATGCGAATAGATCTCAAACAGTGATGTTACGGCAGGTGCAGGGAGTGGTGGTGAGATGTTATCGCCCAGGCACACAGTTAAGATGGTTTGAAAGGTAGGGACGGCAAGAAGCCGCCCCGGCCAGCAAGAAAAAGAATAATTGTTTTTGGCTTGTGTTTACATTTTTTGAACTGCACTTTCTGTATGCTCAGCCAGAGAAGCAGTGCAGTCCCTGTGTGGACTGACCTTGTTTTATATCTTTCCCATATCCCAGAAAAAACATGCCCCGACCCTGGTCCACCACGGTATGGCACCAGGAGTCCAAAGAAGGCTAATTACCTGAGTGGTGACAAGCTGACCTTCAGCTGCTCAGCTGGCTACATCCCCGTGGATGGCTCTCTCAGGTCCACCTGTCAAGGTGATGGAACCTGGTCCAACGAGCCGCCCACCTGTGATGGTAATTATGTTGGTCCTGTGGGGTTAGAAAAATAATCTTATGGGGAAAGTTATAAGAAAATCCTGATGGATTCCAGATTTTCCACTCCATTACTGTTGTTTTTGCACTGGCTGGAGAATAAAATAGCAAAGTGCCATTCATCAAGTAGCGTTAGTATAGTTACTGTTACAGTTCTGTAGTAGTACCCATTAACATACATACATCAAAGACCGGAAGTCGGGACCAGGCTAGTACACATTTCACTTCATAGAGCCCTATCTAAGTAACATAGCTTGTTCTAAGTTCTCAAAATCAATACCAGAGTCTCTAGTTTAAGTGTTTCTAAAAGTCAATACCAGAGTCTCTAGTTAAAGTGTTTGCAAAAGTCAAACTTCTGCAATGTACGCGACCAAAAAGATCTGATAATACAGTACCAGAACCACCCAGTACTAAGGGATGTGTTTCTTCATGCTAGTGGACCATGAGAGTAACCTGCTGACTGACTTGTTTGAGCGTAACCAGTACAAAGTGGAGACCAAGCCACACCTGGACATCACCATCTCATCATTCCAAGCACGCATCAACAACATCGTTGACACAGTAAGTCCAGTAACTTGTACTGTATAAACGACAAGTGTTGAAAAGTCCCAAAAGGTGCAAATTACTGATGTCACAATATAGTTAGTAATTCAACTCTGTAATAGGCAAATGCAGATCGCGTAGCGCAGCGGCAGTGTGTTTGGCTCGGGACCGAGAGGTCTTGAGGTCGAATCCAGCTGCGTGTCGCCGATCTTGTGCCACACGACTTTCCTCACTTTACTCAGGTGAAAATGAGTACCTAGCTTCGTCTAGGGCCGTCCCTCAGATAGGACCTTCAATGGAGGTCCCGTGTTTGGGGACAGCCACACCCTACGCACATTAAAGAACCCACCACATGTGCGATGGTGCGGTGTGAGTGGTTCAAAACCTACAATCCCTGGCCACACCTGGGGCAATTAATGTTGTATTGAGGTCATTTGACGCTATATACAGGCTGCCATTTCAGACCCTTGCGGCTTAGCCTGTCTATTGTAAGCTCCTCACATTTCAGCCCCTGGCTGCGAGAGTGAGTAGTCGGCCCATACAATACAATACAATACAATGCATTGGGAGACTATATATTAAACACTACAGCCACCTGTGCACTTAGCAGGTGCCACAGATATCTGCCATAAAGCCATCTTACTGTTACACGAACATTGCACTGAACACAACTGATTTGTCAACAGAAAGTTCTAATTCAAAGTAAATTAGACAGAATGATTTTGAGTAATATCTGATAACAGATTTCATTAACAAACCAGTTTAGACAATGAAAGAAAGCTGATTATATGCAGCAATGTTTACTGTCCTAAACTCATAATATATTGCATTACCACAAACAAACTCCAGCTGCCTTAACTACGTCTGACGTTTATTTCTTCATAGAATGAGAAAGATGAGAGAGTCATGGTGGACATTTCTCTAAATGTGGTAAGTTATTTCTCAAGTTTGGTAGGCAGGTGTTGGTGGCTGGTGGTATTCATTTTAAGATCATATTTCTGAATGCAATGGTATGCAAATGCACTGTACGTATAGAATACAACGTCAGAATCTGGTATTCCAATGTTTGATACCGGTGCACGGGAACAGTGCATTTGTGTCACTCAATGGAAGCAGGGTTCTCCCCAGAATTTTTTAGTATAGTGGAGGGGCTGGCAAAAATAACCTGAACCAACGCGCTGCGCTTTCATGAAAATGAGTTCATTTTGCAATGACAGAGGGTGTCAAAAACTACAAGTAAAATATATTTCAGTGATTCCTTTGTTTTGAAGTGGCAAAACGACAATTGTTTTCATCATCGCCCATTCACAAGTTTTTGCAGACAATGCCGACTGGAAAAGTGATGCCACTTGGCATAAAAATCTGTGAATTTTCATTAATTTTAGCAAAACTAACCAAGAAAATAGGTAAAAAACACTAAATTTCAAAAGGAGTATATTGGAGCTGGGCTAGGAGTATAGTGGAGGGCCTCCATTATTCCATCCTCTGGGGAGGACTCTGAGAAGCCTGTGCAATACTGCAAAATATGGACACCAGTATGGACCAATATTCTTGCCAAGGTATGACATTAATATCAGTATGAACTAAGCAGACAGCTGCTTACATATCAATCATATCTGTTCCCAACAGGACTGGGAGGATCCCCGACTGGCTTGGATAGAACAGGAGTATAATGACATCAAGAGTCTGTTCCTGCCAGTCACAAGGATCTGGAAACCAACTCTTCTACTCAGGAAAAAGTGAGTGGATAGTATATCTTTATATCTTTAATAGCACTGTCATCTGCATTCTGCTGGAAATAATCACCATCATCTTTGATCAACGTGCTTACACACGACGGGGTTATACCGCCCCTTACTGCTGGAAAACAAAATCTTAATCCCTGTCATTTGACACTTTTCCAGTGCGGACACTAACTATAAAAGTCTTCCAGCATCAAAAGTGCTTGTGACCAGTGAGGGCCATGTCAACTGGACCGTGGAGGCTCTGACCACGACAACCTGTACCCTGGATCCCTACCTCTTCCCTGTGGACACCATGAAGTGTCCCATCTGTTTTGAATCCAGTATTTCTGCAGGGGAGCAGCTCCAGTGTCCCAGTGCTGAAAGGCCAGGTTATAATGGCTGTAAGACACAAACTAAGATCACAGCTGGCCAGTGGACAGTCGTTGCATATCTCCAAGTGGAAGCTGGAAAAGGCTGCATGATGCTGGACTTCACCAGAGACCCTATCTACCACATCGCCACCACCATCTCACCCTGCATCATACTGGCAGTGTTGATGGTCATCACCTTTGCCACCCCCATCGAAAAGAGCGATCGGATCGGCTTTGGCATAACCATCCTACTAGCCATGGTGGTGTCCTTAGTGGTCATCACAGACTTCCTTCCTGTCAAGGACAAGATGCCATTTATTGGTATGATAAAACTCACTCCCTTCTGTCATTACCCCACAATGTGGTGTCGTGTGTGGCATAACTGGTAGTGTGTTGGGCTTGGAATCTAGACCCAGTGTTGTGACCTTGAGAAAAGTAAATAACTTTCCCTGTGCAGCATGACCGAGATATCTAGATGATGCCTGGCAGGGCAAATACATTCCAGACAACAAAATACAAAACAAGAAGCTGTAGGTTACATACTCCATGACGTATTTATATTTTCTACCTTCAATTTGGGCTGTGATACAAAAAGTTACCCTGAAAACAATTTTTGTGCATCATCTTGCAACTACGAGCAGACAATATGCCAAACTACATACGAATACAGCAGAGTGAATATAGAGATCATACAGCTGTGAACAGGCATCACATCATCCAACTACACAATGTCGTACAATACTTTGTCAGAGAATACCCTCCACTCTGGTGTAATAAGACGAAGCAAAGTTTGGGACTTAAAGATGTTAGTTCAGTCCCCACGCTTGGGTGTTAAAACCACTTGTTTTGAGGATATAGGAGAATTCTTTTCATACAACCAGCAGGTACTTACATTGCTTACGTTTCGATGTCTCTCAGACACCTTCCTCAGAGCTTCTAACTGGAGTTCTGGAATCTGAGAGACATTGAAACGTAAGCAATGTAAGTACCTGCTGGTTGTGTAAAAAGCATTCTCCTATATTCTACCAACCTGATGAAACTATTTTGGGAACCACTTGTTGTTTTGTTGTGCAGCTGTGGTGATCATCGTGTGCATGGGGCTGATTGGTCTCTTCATGCTGTTCACCTGTGTCATCATCAACCTGAGCAGCAGGACAGGAGACCTGCCTCCCTGGGCACGGAGGTGGGTCTATTGTAATATACACAGGGCTCCAAATTCATTTTTGGGATTAGGTGCACTGCTGCACCCAGCTTAAAAAATTGGGTGCCACAAAAAATTTAAGTAGAATGTCAGAAAAACCTAATTTCAAAACTTAGTTGCTATCAAATTCTTAAACAAGTACCATGAAAGACATTTTTATTATCTTTCTAACACTGAGATGTCAAGAATATGATGTATACTAGTATATTACTTTTATATCGTTACATACATAAACCCAAGAAAATATTTGGGTGCACCTTGTGCACCCACAGAAAATAATTGGGTGGACAGGTCCAATTTTGGGTGCACCTGGGTGCACATGCACCCACTATTTTGAGCCCTGATACATGTAGTAGAAAAATGCGATGTTAATGTTCAGTTACACAAAAATTGTACTAAAACCTCCATTCAACTACAACTTACTATTGGTTTGGTAGAAGATAAAAGGGATGTATATGGTAACGTGTAAAAAGTTAAATGCACTGGAATATCAAGGGTGGCCTTGCCTTTAGTTTCTTGGCACATACTGAGGAACTTACTGTATAAAAAAGACTTGGGCGTTTACCTCCCCAACCTAACTTGTCCTAAGTCAGGTACCCATGCAAACATGTGGGTGGAGTGAGGAAAACCGGATGAAGTGCCTTCTCAGGACACAAAGTCCAGCAAGGAATCAAATCCTCTCGATCTCATGTCAACTAGCCTACTAGCCATTGGTTATTTCAAGCCAAATGTTGACAAAGGTCAGATAAAAAAATGAAAAAAAGTTGTAATTTGTTATGTTGGAAAGAGAAATCAAGCAAATCACACAACTACAGTACAGCCTTGGAAAAAATATCTTGTGTTTCAGGTCCTGAACAAAATAAGGATCTGCAGGTAGGGATTGTGTTGTTTTTCAGCAGGAGGCATCTGGTGTTTTCAACATGATATCTATAATATGTACTTGTGCTTGTACAATGAACTGAACAGAGAAGTACAATGCTTAATACATCCTACAACAGCTACTCAAAGCCTTAATCAGTTAACAGTGTGAAATGCAGGACATCTATCAAAAAAGATTTGTACGACTACATGGAATTCTGTTTTCAATTCTCATCACTCAGATGCCAGATCCAAAAATTTTCTTGCTAGCAGTCAACCCACAATAAAGATTGGTTCGGCGGGATTTTGCTTGGGTTGCAACCAAAAGCACAACATTTCTCTTCTTACATGTAGGCCACAATCACTTGTTCAAGTTGTTGATCATATGCAAAATTGGTCACTAGTAGTAGTACAGGTTTGACTGTATGTACCACACATTATATTTTTGTATTGAGTTTCATTCCCTGCAATGACATGTCACGTTTGTGTGCTCTTTTGAACTGAAAACTTCAACTGATAATATCTGACCCCATTCCAGTGTCTTCCTGCGATACTTGGCCACCTTCCTACTGTTTGGGGACCTGAGTGCCAAAAACCCGACTCCTGAACACAAGGAAAGCGGTGGAAATGCCAACTTGACCTACCTCAATGGCAGCCTCGCTGTGGAACAAGAAACCCACACAAACACAGTGCCTCCGGTCAGACAGGCCCAGTCTGTGCGCGTCAAGTCTGCATCGGCGCCACCTGGCGCTCAGCTGGTACTGCAGACCACCCTGGAGAATCTGAGCCGGAGTGTGCAGGCGGAGACACACATGCTCCAAACTGTTCTCAACAAACTGGTGGAGGCTGACAGCGACGAGGAGGAGGGAGACTACCACAAGCTGGGCAGGGTTCTGGACAGGCTGTGTGTCATTCTCTACTTCATATGTGTGGGCGTCACCATCCCACTCGCCTTGTTCTTGGGCAGATAAAGAGATAATAAAGTTCTTTGCTACACAATTAAGTCTTCAGCTGCCAACGTTTTGGTAGTTGTTCTGCTGCCGTCTTCAGAGCAATGATGATTGGATCTACTTCCTGCTGCTAGCTAGTTGGCAATACAGGAAGACGAAAGTCAAAAATGACTCTTACTGTGGTGAGGGAATACAAGGTCAGGCAGTTAGTCCGCAAATAATGTCATCAGGTTGGTTGGACATAGGATATTGCAATTTTCTTTTGCACAACCAGGAATGTTTCTTACGTGCTTATGTGAACTTCTCATCAACCCCAGTGAAGAATTGAGACAAGGGGATCCAAAATTAGCCACCCTTGGCACAAAAGTGCCACCTACATGTAGTACATATACACTGCATCAGTGAGAAGCAGCACTCCCATCAGAAGCTCTGAGGAAGATATCTGACAGGTATTGAGACATAAGCAGATTAAAGACATTACTGGCTGTGGAGAAGAAAACTCCAATATCCTAGTAATCCTGCCATTTGGGACTGTGTTCTTCTCACTGTAGCATCACCTACAATACCAGTGGGAAGTAGATCCAGTCAACCGGATGTAGTCTGTGAAACATAAACTCTGCTGCCTGGGCTGTAACTGGCCCCTCCCTGCAGGAGGCCGGCGGATGTTGGATGGGCTGCTATAACTTAGTATAACATAAGCGAGATTTAACCAGGCTAAACAGGAGGAAGCTTTAGGCAGCAGATACTGGCAGCAGAAACTGGCAACTGAATTTTTGTTGTGAATAAAGAAAGAACTTTATCATCCATTGAGAAAAACCACAACAGTATGTTGTATATGACTTAAAGCTACATACTGCATTTGTTTGGGAACTTGGCAGACTTAGGTTAGGGTATGAAACGTCAGGCCCTGGGCAACCTAAGCCAAAGCTAGGTTGTCAATCACCATTTCAGGTTGCCCCTGTTGTAAGGCCAAAATTTCTGCATGGCTATATCAAGACAAAAACTTCAGATACAGGTATAATAGTTTATGCTCATGTCAGAATTATCTAATTTTAAGACAAGAAAAGAGGCAATCTGCAATATAAGTTGTGGCATGCATGTAGTTGATCATTTTCCAGTTGTTGTATATTCTTTACAGTATGGTTGCAATTTTTTTGAAAATGTAGGAAAAATGATGCACACACTGATGTCGTATAATCAAGTCAGTGTGGCCAGTTTGTCCAATGGGACTGAGTGTCCGGGTGACGTGAAAATTTTACATGTAACCGATAAATGTATTTCTAGCACACATACATTGTATGCCATGGGTAAATGTCCGAAAGTAATTATATGTTATTATTCACAGATGTATAGCTGACTACTCACAACCCCCTACAGCTGGTCTCCTAATAGAGAACTAGTCTTTGGCTGGTTTGCCAGTTTAAGCTGAATATTTTTACAGGAATGGCATTATTGTATCTATCACATATACGTTTATATATTCATGATGATGATGGGAGGGTGTCAGCTATTTTTCTGGTGTTTGAACCGTGTTTCATTTAGCTTTTACTAGTTTTAGACTAGAGTAGACACTTGTGATATTGTATTTTACACTGTTTGAATCTTTTATGTTACCTGCAATTAGCCCACGGGCAAGAATTTGCAATAAAACTTGTTATCAGCAGTATGTACATGTGTACATGTACACAATGCTCAATCTAGTATTGTTTATACAGCAGAGCATAGACATTATCAACAAAAATTTGTATAAGTAAATACAACATGTAGAGGTTCTTATATGTTCTATACCAATATTAATTCCTGTCTTGACTTTATGACGATGAGCATTGAAGTCATTTTGCCTGCATAGTTGCAGATGTAAGCTTTTATATATTGTAGATGTTAAACATATTTTCCATGGAACAGTTGGAAAATATTTTCAACATCTATAATACACGTAGTAAGAAGATGTACATAGTGTAGACTTTCATCGCATATTTCAGAGACAGTATTATCTGACACTTACGACTCTGTGTCCCGGCATCTGATAGTTGTACAAACCCATTTGACTTCTAACAAATCTTACATTATTAGGTCAGTTAATTGAACTGAAGTAGTCAGTGATGGCCAAAACTTTTGCATCTACATTTTCAACTTCTTGGTTGGCATTACCTTGATTTTGAGAGTCGGAAGCTATAGTTGCATAGCCTTAGTACCATCCTCTGTTGTGACCACAAGCAAAAGTATTGAGCCAGCAGTCACTATGGAGGATGGTGCTCAGGCTAATACAAAATGTAGTTGCAATGTGTAGTTTTGCAACCTATCACACATAAGCTTCTGTCCTTTACTTTGATCAGGGCTCAATAATACTTAAGTTTAAATTCAATTACCTAAAAATATTGCAAGCTGTCAGGAAATCTATCTGTTCTGGAAAATTCTGCAAATAACACATTTATGCTATAGTGTACTATATATCTGGTAGTCAAAATCATACAAGCTTTGTATCTTACAGTTACATTATGTGAATTTAAACATGTTTCTTTCATGCTTGAAAGAACTGTCTTCTATCACCATGTTCTGCAAGATGAAAGCAGGTATCTCACTGACCTGAGACTACTTTGCCACTGTCTATCGTGGCAACTTTGTGAATTATCGCCAATTTTTACACTGTTTGTCCCTCACCAGTGCTTGTTAGCAAGCCTCGATACCTGGTTCTGAACCGGCTGCCGTGTTTGACATTTGCTGTGTTTATCATTGAACTTAAATTTGTGAGATCATTCAACTTTAATTTGAAGTAATAATCAAATTCTCATTCAATTGCCTGGCAGCAGGATTCAAGAGCTGGAAACGTGGTCTTTCTTACAAATGTCTGTGTTCATCGCATGATACTATTAGCATTGAAGTTAATAGAAAATTGTTGCATTCTGGTGTCAATTTAACCTTAGTTAAACAAAGAATCTTACACAAAGTTACAGGGTTTTCATCATGATTTCTTCATAGTGCAGGGGGCCTCTTGGAGCGGCAAAGTCACGTGACAAGTAGCGCAGTCATGAACATTTTGGGGGAGGGGGGGTGCTTTTAAACATTGAGAAATTTACATGCTGCTTGCCTTAGTTTGCCCCTGGCCTTCACCTGATAAAATCAACCATTCCCAATTCATGTCATTTGTAGTTGTACTAATCTAAACAAATAGATCAGGGAGGTTGATGAATTTACTGTTAACCTAAGTATAACAAGCTTCTAGCATTTTGCTGGGACTCGTGGTGAGGATTTTCAATTAATTTCCCAACAACCCCATGGAGACCCCATTTTTATGTTTGTGAGCCACAAGGTGTGGTAACTTGCTATAAATTGCTTGCTGGCTATATGTCCTTGGACTTCAAGAACAAGTGTAGGTTTCTCCACAGAATCCACAAACACATGACTAAGAATTCTCCACTGACCACTGACCAGTTCTGCACACAAAGAAAACTTCCAATCATGACAAAGAGTCAGGAATTTCTGTGATAGATTTATTCATCTTCTCTTGAACCTAATCTTATTCCTAAGAATACTTCATGTTTATCTGCCATATGTTAAACTTCCCTACAGTCTGCTATTTCAATCCTGTAGCAATAGTAGCATACATATGTATGTTCTTGTCTGTTGATGAGGGGACAAGTTGTTGTCAACAAGACGAGTTCGAACAAAGTTGATGGTGTGTAATTCGTGGTATATCACATAACAGAGCAGCTATTTTTGTGTTGATGTAACGTTATGTTATCAGTCATCCTCATCCAGCGGAGGGATTCCGAGTTCCTCGTCTGACCACTCCTCTGCCCTTGGCCAAGGGAAATGACCCTAACAGCAACAAAAGCTACTATTACAAATAGCAAACAACAACATGGAAGGTCTCAAATACAAAGCTTAACCTTTAGCTTAACCCTGAAATTGTGTGTGAAAATTGAAACAATGGTCGAGACAAGGACGTGTTCAATTTCAGGGCCTTTACCTCACGGGCAGACTCATGTGAGAATTTGCTCTTAGTCTTACGCAATTGACTATAAGTTATATATACTGTGTACCATTTTGAGAACTTAATCTATGTTATACTATAACATTAGATTAAGTTCTCAAAATGGTACACAGTATTGATCTATATCAAAGTGTTGGTAAATTTCTCATAAAGATACTGGTGAAAACTACACAATGTTAGCATTTAGGGATAAAGTCCGAGGCAAGTCCAAGAGTACGGACATGCTAGTGCGCTCCTGTCTGTTGACAGTGGGGCAAAGTCAGTGGCATGTGACCAAATTCTCACAGGGCCTTTGAAGCCAGTTTACCTGTGTACCTTTGATGACATATTACCTAGAATTCCTGTTCCGGCATATGCATTTTGCTCTCTGTGACAAGGCTTATATGTGTGTATTGATGACAGAGCAAAAGTTTGCACAGCTTACCAAGATGTCCTCAGGAGAGTGCCATGTGTGCCACAGGATCCAGAACCAGAAAAACCCCATCAGAGCGTCAGCCCTTCTCTGCAGACCTGGTCTGGCGGTGATCATGCCTCGGTACGGGAACTCCAAACTGATAACACAAACAACTTACATGTACAACAGCCGAGAAAAACTTACGCCTACTTCATCATCATCATCATCATCTCCAGTACTGCTTATCCCACAACAATGTGGATTTATTAGCAGCTGCGCATGACGTAAGTGCATGTGAAAACTTCACCTAGACATAATGTATCAGGTATCCCTATCTTAACTGAAAGTTAAAGTCGTTACCCGGTACATGCAGCACTGGCCATATGGCTACTTTTTGGTACGCCGCGTGAAAAGCGAAGATCGGGACACAACAGGCAGACGCCTTCTCTCCTTTATCAGTGCGGCATCAGTAAAAAAACAACACGGCAACTTTCTCCTGTAGCTGGAGGTCAAATGCCCCCCTCCCCACATCGCTAAGAAAGAAACTAAAACCAACAAGTTACTTACTGTCTAACTTGTGATTTAAACGGCGCTCTTGTTGCCAGCATGCTTGCCTGTCCTAACCGGAGTATTGCCGGTCTCAGCATGTTGACAGGAAGGTGATTTTGCGACCAGAGAAACGATATTTTCGGGTCGCCGACGGCCGTAAAACAAGATGGCGAACTCTACAGTGACAGTCTCAGGCTATACAATTCACGTAGGAGGAAGATATAAAAATAAATTTATTATTTCCGCCAAATAATATCTATCAAAGAAAAAAAATCTTCACATCAGCCTTTTATTTTATGGAATTATTTTTCACAACCCCTACAATGAGAGAGTTCTATTCAAATTATCCGAGAAGCTTACATAATTGTACCATAATCACCTATAAAATATGGTATAGTCTAAGGACATACCCTACCACTGTTCATCAACTGCCCTCTGATTGGTTGGATGGTGGTATTTCACCAATCAGAGGGCAGTTGACAAATCGCTCTGGGACGCTATCTAATCACCAATGTAAATAGCAACCAGGTCTTCCTAGCAGCGGGTAAACAAAGCTATGGCTGTGCTTCCTACATGTGTATTTCAGTTTGGTAGTTACGCCTTGGCTCCCAGTCAAGTAGGCACGCCGGATGGGACACCGGCTACTTTTCTATAAGTTTTAGTTTCTATATTAGTGTCTTACTTTAGCGTTACTGTCCTCTAGGGCTAGTACTCGGGCACGGAAGGTGCGACACTGAAAGGAACATATCCTAAGACATTTAAAGGAGGACTTTTTACAACCACTTGAGGATGGCGGCAGGACCAGTGCTTGCAGGTCGGGGTTTTCCGACTATGTTCGGAGAAATCCGTGATCAGAATGTGACATTTTGTGTGGACACCTCGGGCAGTATGTACAATCACCTGAGTGTAGTGAAGGACCATCTGACTGAAGCACTGCTGAAGATAGCCTACACAGCTCCGGACAAAACATTCAACATCGTCGAGTTTTCTACTGAGGTAAGGACTAACGTTATATCGGAACTCCTATTTACATACTGACCAAGTCTAGCTATAGCGTGAATGAGACATTTATAAAACAACATGCAGAAGGTAACACTTTTTATTGGTAACATAAATACAGAGGAATTATAGGTAAAATGTGTAAATTATTATTATAGCATAACGTCACCTGTTACAAAGTCAACGATAAATAAACATCATGTTTTGGCAATATGCATGTAATTGCAAATCAATATAACAGTAATTTGCAAGAACAAACATTTTATTTATTTATAACATTGTAATTTGTTATTACAGCATAGGCAAATTTGTTACCCATTTGTTTTGAAGGAGTTGAAAATTGGAAAAAGCCAGAAACATTACATAATTGCAGGCCTTAAGATGTACGATAAATGTCCCCCTGCCAACCTGAAAACATGGGAGCAATGTTTATTCAGAGTACAGCTAATGTGGACATGGGCAGGGTGTGGTTAGGTGTGTTCGTCATCCTTAAGGCAGGCTTAATCATCCAGAAAACTGTTGAAACCAAAGATAGTACTGTTACAGTAACTATCATATTTCTTAAGCATCAGCCAAGAAATGCTAACAGCATTAAGCTTATACTAAGAAAAACAACAGAGAGAGAAATTAAAACACAGGCCATTGCATGATGTAATTTGCCAGCTGATGTTCCTGAGCAGGGAAAAAGGTGGATCACCATATTTGGTAAAAATGCCCTTAAGGAATCTTCTTCTTAATTCTGAAGGAGTTATCAAACAGCATTCCACACACTTTGGCATACAAAAGAACAACATTCTGTCAGCCATAATGTTATGCATTAACTCCCGTACAGACACCCCCAATACATACTTAGTCTTTTACTTTGTGTACTGAGAACTAAACCTGTAGTACTCACCAGTATGGTACTTGAGTATGGTACCATTACTTCTTCTACCTGATAGCAATTTCTTATTGAACCATAACAACACAAACTAGTAACATAGTTACTCCTGCACAGTTGGACAAACATGTTATACATGTAGTTACCCAAAGGAGTTTTAGGCAATCAGGTAGCTGCGTTGTAGTGGACCGTACTGTGTTCTCTTTTTAGTCATGAAGAGACAGGTATCGTATGATGGACAGCCATCCATGGTAACACTGCAAAGGGTAATCGACTGTCACTTCAAAATTTCATGTGAAAAGGAGATTTCGTCATGTCATAAGAAAATTGAATTCAGTTGAATTTGACGGTGAAATTATCATCTTTATGGCTAAGTATTGAAGTTTGAGCTTCAAACCTTGCATACTACATACTAATAATACTCTGTTTCTAAGAGACGATATATTTGTTGTTGCTCCATGGATCTCTATGTGCCTGTCCAATACTGTCAGAGTCGATACTTAAATCCATTGTAAAACATGCCAGAGGCCATTGTCTGACATTGAATGGTTGTGTCATTGGCAATAATGCTTGTCAGATTGTGTGCAAGTTCTTTGTTCAGTTTCACGTCATTATGTTTGGACACAATCACCCTAAACACAATTGGTATTCAGATAAAGTTATGAATATTGCAAAGTGTAGTACAAAACAAGCCAGTAATGATGCATGGAAGGCAGTAATTCAGAGGAGTAAGACATTCAAAATATTTTTTGTTACAATATTTGGAATTCATTGCTGTTGTGCTGGTTGCATGGATGAACATGACTTTATTCAGTGTGATAATAGTTTAACACAATTATGAAAACCAAGTTATCAACTGGGCTGGAACATTCTCCCAGCTCAGTTATGACATAATGCCAGTTTAATGTTATACACGTGTAACAAATGTGCAGAAAGAGAAGATGTTTCGAAATTTGCACATTGTATGCCATACGGTCCTTATAATGGTGTTTGTTTGTTCATCAGGTTGACCAGTGGGCTGACCGTATGGTGAAATGTACGCCACACACAGTCACCAGAGCTGCGGGCTGGATTCGCGCCCTGACCCCAAAGACAGGAACAAACACCTTAGATGCCTTACTGACTGCTCTGGGTGACCCAGGGTGCACGGCGGTGTACTTAGTGACGGACGGCCTGCCCGACCAGGCTCCCCACGACATCCTCCAACACGTGGCCTACTCCTCCCGCGGTCGCCCCATTCACTGCATCTTCCTGACACACACCTTCGCTGATGCAGCCGCGCACGACTTCCTACAGGACCTTGCCGTGCAGACCCGTGGTTCCTTCCACATCATCACCCTTACTGTGGAGGGAAACGTTCACAGGGTCACGCCGGTCTATCGCGCCGACCATTCGGGGAAGCGCCCACTAGGCGGTCCTCTGTACCCACCACTAAAGTCGTCCAGTGTGATGACGAGACTGGACCATAACCCCTTCCTGGAAGGGACGGACCCCACGCCGATCGTCACATACACACCGTGGGAGCCAACCGTCTCGTACACACCACTAGACAGAGTGGTAACAGTACCGAGTGTGGCAACAGGGACATACACTCGCCCCCTGAAACTCAGGAACACCATAACGGGGAAGATCGTGGACACGACAAGTCTGGAGTTCTCTCCATCCGCAAGTCTCATCATGCGCGGGACAAGAGTGTTGGCCAGACGAGATGAGGATGGTTACTACTACATGGGCACTGTGGCAAATCAACTTCCCGTAAGTCGGATGATTTGCTATTTAGTCATTTATTCATTTATTCAATATCTCTTTTTTGGTTTGATTGAAGGCAATATCATTGCAATGAAAATCATCATTGATGTAAGGTCAACACTTTTCATTCCTTCTATGTTTAGGATGCAAAGGGCCGTTTCATGATCGAGTTTGACAAGGTGCCAACATTGAAGAGTCGTATGCAGGAGACAGGCATCTATGACATGATCGCCCATGTGGATGCCTTCCGACACAAAATTGTTCCTGGTGACAAGGTGCTGGCACCATGGGAGGTAACAGGGCAGAGATTTGGGCCTGGCACAGTGCTGGAAGGGGTGGAGAGAAGATTTGAAGACAGTAAGTTTCATTTTTTTTACTGTATATAGTCTTTGGTGGTGATTTCAGGATGCATGAATATATATATATATCAATATTACCCCCAGTAACAGCTTTAAAACTATCTCTCAAAGTCTCAATTCTTTTTCTTTCCCTTTTGCAGGTATTGATGATGATGAAGATCTGGTGGTGACTTTCTGGAATGGTAAAACGGAGTCTGTCCCCCGACACAAGGCCATCTGGATCCCCCTCATGCTGTATGAGAGAGTCATCTTTGAGCTGCAGATGCCGGTGGCGGCTCGAGAGAAGTTTCTGGAAGCGAATCCAGGCTGGCCGTACGAGTCTCCGCCCGGGTATCCATCCACGTACATCGTGGGCGACCCTGCCGAGTTCACTCCGCCCAAACCTGCACGAATCAGGTCTCCCCATCTAGTCAGCAGTACCAGGCACGTCTACGTACCAACACACTACCCAACCTACCCATACCCCTGGTGAGTAAGCTGTTGTCGTATTGTAATACATTGTACATTTTAAAAGCAATCTACTTATGGGTAAAATCTTTTCACAGCTTAGTCTGTCTGTGACCATACTAGATCTAAGATTAGAACACATGAGCCTGAAGACATAACTCAAGGCAGTGTTTGTTTGGGTTTTGCAGGTATTGGTACCCAGCTGTTCCATCCACTCTGGAGACAGAGGATGATGGGAAAATTCCTGGGGCGGACGTGACGAAAGATCAGCTGAACAGGAAAGTGTTACAGCAGCTGCGGGAGAACAAGCTCCTCCTGGACGACACACGGGAGGAGATGAAAGATCTGAGAAGGTCTCTAAAGAAATCCAAGTCTATTGATAGTGGCCTGAGTTCACTAAGTGACTATGAGGACTGGTATGACTACGAGGACTACACACCCAGGGACAAGTCTACAAACACTGACTGGAGCCTTTACAAGGACACCAAAGGGACACAGAAGGATGAGCGTCCTCCTTGGAGATACTGGTCAAGAACGCCGAGATCTCCTGTATCAAAGGCACCCCATCCCCCAACGTCAAAGCCAATGAAGAGGTATCCTGCGTTTCGTGACACCACAGTCAACACTCCCATGGAACTGCTTCGTGGGCCCAATGATGAACAAGTTGTTGAACACGATGTTGTCCCGCGTGGAAGTTACGGACAGACAAATTCTCGGAAGCTAACACCTGCAAGACCATACACCGCACCGGGAAATGGGAGAAAAGCGACCATTGTCACGGGGCCTAATGATTATGACTATTCTGTCTTCAACACGGTCAACCACTCCCAACCACCAGCACAGCCGCCACAGGGACCACCAAACAAGAGCTCTGCTTTCCAGAATGTTGACCACACCTTCAGACGAAGCATCGACATGAGGGAAGCCATGATGCACCCCCAGCCTCCGCCGGCCTCTCCTTACCTGGCACAGAGACAAGGTTGGCCTACATCATCATATTCATGACAATTGTAATGTTTGATTGGCTGCTGTCAAGATTAATGTGCCACATAATCTTGGCAAACATTTTGACTATTTTTGCTATCTTACAGCAGTGATGCAACAGTAACATTCAGACTATTCTTCTTTGTTACATGTTTGTAAGTGGGTATATTCTTATTGGATACAGCTCCAAATCGTGCTATTACATTGCACGAACTTTGCAAACGTCACAGCTTGTACAGTTGGCAATACTCCGTGCTCATTTGTAAATTTCCAGTGAACTATGCATGTTTACTTTAATCATTCTGACATATCTCCAAAACAGGACTCTGGAAGGTGATGTGATGTCCCAACATGTGTGTTATGTCTGTATATAGTGTCATTCATGTGAACATGTCTTTTTCTATTGATGGAACATTGTACTGATCATGACTGTCAATCTACCACACAAGAAATGTCTTGGTGTGTAAGTTCAGAATTAAGATCAACACATGTCAAGAATTTTTCTGGTCAGACAAGTGAAATGTGGATGAAAAATCATACTCCTAACACACTAGATTGAATTCATAATGGGTGGCTCAAGACATGAATGGTAGCTGCCAGTATGTGTGCATCTTTCAATGGCCACGGGTTGCCACACCCAAATGGCATTGTTATCACTAAACCCACCAGGTGACAGCCAGATGGGTGTGGCCAGAACTGGCATCAGTGAATAAGTTTGTGTAGTTACCATCAATTCTGCTTATATCCAAAGTACATGTAAATATGATCAGGAGATTTTCCTTCATTTCGTTGGTGTTTTCTGCATGGTAGCTTCAGGTAGAATGTGATATTTTCAGGAGAAATTGATACCTAAGACATTTGGCTCAATTGGAACAAGTGGCATGACATTGTATTCTTCCCTTTAGAAAGTAGCTAAGCCCCAAATGTCTTGTGCTTTGTGTGTTTCAAAGTGTACTGGTGTTGTGATGTGGTACATCATGTACATATTTGAATAAATGAAGTACTAGACACACCTAAGTGCATGTATTTCTTGTGTGGTAGCTATACAGTTGTAATTAAATGTTCTACGTAAGACCAAGCAATGACAGACAGAACTGAACTTCAAGACCAGCACCATCCTTGTGTTAGAAGTCAGAGGGGAGCCAGGATTCAGCAAATTAACGTTTCTATAAGGGCCCACTGAGAGACACGTTCTAAGGAGAATCAAGCTGACAATCGTCAACATTCATAAAATAGTTTCTATCTTATTTTGATTGCATTAATTATCTCAAAATATTAGGCCATGTTAGAAGAATCCCTATCTGCATGTCACTCAGTCTTTCTGCACTCTTCTTTTCAGAGTGGTTTAACACAAGATGTACCCTTAATTACATTTCTTACTTACTTGTGTGTGTTTCACCTCACATTAACAAGACTTGTTTTTCTTCCCTGCACCCCATCTTCCTTTGTAGATGAGTCTTCTGCACTTTCCAGGGATGTTGAACCAGATTCTTTGGACATGCAGCTTGTTCCCATAGAAACCTTCAAAGATACGGAACAAAATAACATGCAGATAGTGCCAGTTGTGGATAGCTCGCAGGACAAAAGGGTTAGGTTCACAACAATCAAAGGCAGTCCTGAACATGAAAGGCAATTGTTGCGAACAACATCTGAACAGTCAGTAAAATGTAGGGCGGGATCGAAGAGCAAGGCCAGACGTGTTTTAGAAGCTTTTGAAAACTCCAATGGTACAAATATCAGGTTGTTGAAGGAGAGGGAAAATTCGAGTGTCAACAGTATCGAACTTTTGCATGTTTCTGGAAATTCATTTGGAAATGAAGTAAAGAGTGTCATAGCGGGTAAAAACGAATCAAAAAGTAAAGACATGAGTGTGTCAGATGTGTTGGAAACAGACTATGGCAGGATGGCTTGCGATGTACATGTGAAAGAAATGTTGAGGAGAAAAGATATAGAATTTCTGTCTGAGTCGCAAGACTTGGGAAACCATAGCATGCAAGGTCTGCATGTGGCAAGTCAATCTAACAGCATAGATGCAGTTGCACATGTAGTTTCTGAAAATGATTTTGGCAAAACAACTCGCAATTGCAAGATTAGTGAAAAGTCCAACAAACAAAGAATTGATCGCCGCCACGTATCTGAATGTGCACAAATGGCAAAAGCACATGAGGTACAACAGACCACCACTTCCAAAGCAAAAACTGTAAACTTTTCAGAAACCACAGAAACAGAACATGGGACATGTTTGCAAGAACTGCACATGTCAGAAAAATCTAGCAAACTGCAAAGTGAAGAGTCCATTTTGGTTCGAGACGATAGTGGGCTACAGGCAAAAATCACTTCTGGTCCATCCCATAATACTCCACCTTCGTCATGGGACAAAGAGGAGCTGTCCCTGACTCAGTCCTGGCTGCTCGCGGGGTGGAAACCAAACTACAACTCCTATGGAGTCGTCACCCACAAGTGTAGGCTACATGTATTTAGTATACTGTTGTAGCCATCCCCATTTAGTACGTAGATATGGCATGCCTTAGTTCTATGGAACTTGAAATCATGGCTTTGCATGGCTGACCTTTAGTATGCATGGCTTACCTTTCATGGCTGCTATATATAATGTTAGGTCAGCTAAAAGGAAATAGCAGCATGGAAAATATGATTTAATCTTAATTTTCAGTAACAACAGGGTTTCTACATTACAGCTGCAGCCTGAACCTAGTGCCTGAAATAGTTAGCACGTAGTTAACATTATACAGAATGCCTATAATGCATGTTGGCAATCCAAATATCTGCAAGTACATAACTGATATTGTGTGATGATATGGTGAGTTTGATTTGGGGTTGCCATGGATACAAAGCCTCACACCATGGCACATTTTTTATGCATGTGTGAAAATATGTTACACTTCCCATGATCTCAATTTCTGTTTATTTCAAAATTTGAATACAAAGTTTGAGCCTGTTACTTTGTTAGCATGAATAAAAATATGACATGTAAAAGATGACAAAATGTTTGGAAAAATTACATGAATACTTACCCCTCAAGTTGAACTCACCACTAGACTAAGTGTGATCTGTATTCTGACCAGAAGGAATTTTCTTACAGGCACTAAACTAACCCCTAGTAGCACGGGAACTTCAGATCTGACCATGGTACCAGCACAAACAGCGGTACAGGACTCTGTTCCCAGTTCGGAGGTTGTACCACTGCACATACCAAAACCTCCACCACCAAAACAAAGGGCCGGTCCTCCGAATGATAGCAAAGGCAAGGCCTGAACTGTCTTGTATGCATTGTAATGTACATTATTGTTGTTGATTGTGGTCTTAGGAGGTGTATAATTGTGCATGTGTATGTGTTGTAGGCATATGTAACGCTAGTTCACCTTTATCCGTGGGGTAGCCTATTTCTGTTGTTTTCAATTGCAGAATATGAAGGGATATAAAGTCGACGGTCGGTGGTTTCAAATTGCGATATTTTCAAAATTTTGCAGTTTGAATCCATCGTCTGTACCCCCCCCCCCCGCGACTTGATATCCCCAATTACCTTATTTGTAAAATGAATGGATATAGGTTACCCCACGGATAAATGGGAACTTGCGTTATGTGTATATGTATGCTGCCATCAACCCTCCATATCTACATGCAAGCA
Source organism: Branchiostoma floridae (assembly GCF_000003815.2). Classification (NCBI taxonomy): domain Eukaryota; kingdom Metazoa; phylum Chordata; class Leptocardii; order Amphioxiformes; family Branchiostomatidae; genus Branchiostoma; species Branchiostoma floridae. Next base: position 1,357,678 of record NC_049997.1, on the reverse strand, counting down.
CATCTAGCCCTCGCCTGTCGGGGAACAACACATACTAGACTGAAAACCAGATAGTGAATGTGTCCGTATATGTTATTCTAGATCTCATCATCACTCACATTCTTTGCATTCCATCACATTGATCAAATATTTCCGTTATGATTCCAGGATCAAACCTTTCAAGTATTCCTGTCATCATTATATAATTTGAATGTCATATTAAACTTGATTTCATTTATTTAGAGTGATTTTAAATTAGTAATGGTACCATAATGTTATGATAAGCCAATAGGGTATGTTGTAGACACAGTCTCATTCCCGTTACAAACAACATTTCCAGGTGTAGTTGCCCCAAACATTTGTGCAATGCATAAGCTACTCTTCTGTACAGACTTTGAAATATTAACAGTCATGGACAGATTTGTAACAATTACCATTTTATGATTTATTGTCTGTTGTTTTGTCTTTGAGATGCATGCAGATAATCTCAGTCTGTGTTCTATGGTCACACCCCTGCCAAAAACCAGCCAGCGGGGTGTGACCATGGCCTTCTTGTATTAGCTATGCCCTAGATAAAGTATGACTTGTGAATTGGGATATAAGAATTGCCAAAATCTCAACAGAAAAAATGCATTTTTACTACAGGCCCTAACCATCTTGCTGCCTACAGAACATTGTTGCAACAAGTGCTATAACAACACTTTGACTTTTGTTGTTAGGATATCCACTGAACGAGACAGTGGGACGTAACCAGAACATCCTGAGTCAGGAGGAGGCAGAGAACACACTGTCAGACTTCCGCCGGCGCAGGGAGATGCTGCGGAGACAGTCAGAACACAGGCAGAAGAGTGAGGCAGAGGAGAAGGCAGCTGCCATCCAGGCTGCTAAAAGGTAAGGAATGTTTTGCAAATTATCATGCTTACAATGAACATGTATCTCCACAGAGTAGTAGTACTGTAGTACATGTAGTAGTATCCATTTTCAATTATACTGCTGCTGGGATACCTGACACGGGTAGGCAGCAGTCGGATAGTCTTCACACCGCGCTTCCACGAAGCTCTGTCCAGTAGATCCAACTCTGGGCTTCAACTTCATGATCACAGAAGAGAACATATTGTTTTTCTCAAAACAAATAAGGTAATGGTATCAATACAAAGAAAGACAAACTTTAAGATAAAGGGTACAGCATAGAGCTGCCAGATTCTGTACAAACAACTACAGCAGGGATGCTAGTGTTACCAAAATGAAAACAGAATTGCCAATGGATGTCACTTGAAAACAGTAGGAAATGTCACTGAAGAGGTCACATTGAAAAGAACTACTGCAAATGTCTGTTACAGTAGTGTTTATACAATTTGTCTTCTTCCACAGACAACAGGCCCTGCAGTTCATTAAACAAGACATTGATCGCCATGAGTCCAATGAGAAGAAAGTCCAGGACACTATCGAAGCCAAGCGGTCCATAACCAACTCCATCCAGCAGCATGAGAGGAACAGGGAGGATGGACACTTCCAGCGAGACCAGGGCCGCGTGTCAGCACTGAGGCAGAGGCAGGTACAACATGAGGTGCTGCAGCAGCAGAGAATGCAGGAGAAAGAAGACACCATCAGGAGAAGAAGAGTAAGTACATGTTCACTCAAGTTCCCTTGAACAGGTGCTTTCTTACAGTATGAAAAGCAAAAAAAAGTTCAATAAAGACAGGGGTAAGTTGCTGGTTTTTAGCTACACAAATTGAAGACAGTGGAGAATTTTTAAAAAGTGGTTTGTGTGTCAGACATTTTATCACGTACCGACTGATACCTAATACCAGCTAAAAAAAGGACAAGAAACAGTCATGCCTTCAAATACCAGAGTTGCCAACCTAGGATTGATGTGTTCATAAATTTGTATTTTCCCAGAACTATTGTAGAGTGGAATATGTTATCACCGAGTACAGTAGGGTCATCTTCTGTGGATAGTTTTAAAGAACGCTTGCAGATAGATGTGCAAAAGTTAGGTGTGATGGGTCGTTCGGTGTAATATAACCAGCTGCTGCCATGCTTCGTGCCTGCGAAGCTGGTGTGTTACGCCGAAGGGTATACCGACTGTATAGATACAGATCAGTTTTATTGTGTATTGCGTCTTATATCATAATGCTCTGATACAAAGTTGACCCTCTGACTTGTTGTTTCTGACAGGAGGGCCACGAGGCTCGCGTCGCCATGCACAACCTGCAGTCAGAAATAAAGTATGACGTGGAACAGGGAAAACTTCAGACCAGAGACGCACGGAGAAAAATAGCTGAATCCCAGCGGCGGGAGTTCTTCCATAAAAAGGAGATGGCAGCTCAGGACAAGAAAAACTTAAAGGCAACAGTAGACGAGCAAAAGTTACAAATGTACAGATCCCATGTTCTACCGTAACTACCTATAGTCAACTATGCAAGAATTGTATATGTGCATTAGAGAAGATATAACCATATCTTAGTATACTTGACTACTGGGATTACTTTATACATGAAATCCATGTAGCAAGTTGGGAAGGCTAGCTACTAGGTTTTAAAATGTAAATGTTCATGTATATAACATAGAATCAATGGAGGGTGTACTTTATACACAAATGCACTTCGTGGTGTTTGTTTCATTAACTGACTAAGAAAGAAGATTGTGAGATTTTGAGACCTCCAAAGTTATGACTACAAGAGATAGTGACAGTTTACTATGCAGTGTTAAGGTGAAATAATCATTTTATTAATGATTATGTGAATGTAATCTCAGGTGCTAAATATGCATGTTATGACATTACCATATTTCTATATTGCTGTAAATGTGGAAAACATTTATTTTGTATCAGCTTGCATGACATTTTGAGATAATACATGTACATGTAGATGTGTCACACCATGTTTTATTTTGTATTTACAGTCTTAGTAACAGTCATTTGCTGGACCAGGTACTGTTTAATCCTTAGAGTTAAAAAACACATGATTGTACAACCATCATTATGGTATTCAGGGCTCAAAATATTGGATGCATGTGCACTTTAGTGGACCTATTCCCCAAAATGTATTTTGAGCCCTTGTATTTCATTCTTACTTTTCAATGCATATTCTGATTTATGTCATATATTTCTGGGTACTTGTCTGGTGTTTAGTATTTCTTACTGCAATGTACCAGTAAGCTAGCCTGGGTACCATCCGGAAAGTAGTTCGCTCTGGCGTTCATTATTTACTATATACAGTCGCTTCTAGCTCTGACATTCATTATACACTATATACAGTCGCTTCTCTGTGTTTCCGTCTGGGAACGCGGACCATCTAAACGTCTGGAATCGTCCAAATTTTGGACGCAGGCGCTGATTGGTCCCCACATATGAGCGAATTATGGAATGGTTCCAAGCGATCGTTCGAACAGGCGTTCCAACACCGGACAAGCTCTCCGTCTGCAGGAGGACATGTTGTCATCGAACGCGCGCTCTAGAACCTATTCCTTGATTCGCTCATTAACTGACGTTAGCACCAGACGGTTTGAATGCGCACGTCTCCAGACGGATAGCAGAAGCGAACATAGGAGCGAACTACTATCCGGATGGTACCCAGGCTACCGGTAAGCATGCTTTGCCATTCCAATAGTTAACTCTTTGACCAGACTGAAATTGAATTAAAGATGTGGTACTTTGGTACATCTTGCTGTTGTGTGTCTTGTGGTTGGAAGAGTGCCCCCTGGCAGTTTTGCACTGTATAACAATCAAGTGTGAAGTGTGCAGAATCTGACCTTAATAGTTTGCCTTTTAAGGTTTAAGTTAAGCATTATACTCCTACCTTTCACTTTGCTAGCACAATGTGTTTCGAAATAATTGTAAAATAATGCAGTAATAGCAATATGAATAATAAATGAAGGGTTATGTTACAGAACAACAATAAAATGCTGCACAATTAAGCATGTCAGATATGTACAAATGCAGTATTTAATACAGAAGTTAGCATTGACAACAACAAGGCAATGTTAGTAAGGTCATGTTGATTCAATCACATGGATGACATCCTCTGGGCTCTCAAACTGATGCGAGCAAAGAAAACGTTTACTTTTGAATTGACTTTGGCACTCCTTAAGTTAATATCCATTTTTTAATACTTTAAAAAAATTAACACCAAAAGTCTTCTCATTCTGCAGCTACTTTGTACAATTTACAGTATGTCATCCACATAACAGTATCAACAGAGCCTGATTCGTGAGACACAGATTTGACATGAATGTCCTTGCACTAACCTACAGTACAGGTACACTTGAACAACTGATAACTCAAACACTAGCAACAACGTTAAGAATATACCAACTCATTCCAGTCTTTAACTGTTAAAAACCAAGACTTACAATTTCTGATACACACAGATAAGAATCCACAAAGCCATTTGTGATGACATTCTAAGCATTGCTGTTCATTGCACTCTTTAATGACTTTGATATTATAATAAAATGAAAAGAATGGGACCTTTTGTTCCCATCTTATAATGAGACCTTGTCAGCAGGCATAAAACAAACTTCCTTCCAAAATAAAAATCAGGGTTCTAGCCAGGACATCATTTCTAGTGTAGTGCGAATGGCATGGTAGCGATGAGGATATTGGGTACCAATCAGGAGATTGGTGTGGAAGGGGGATCTTGGTCCCTACAGGGTGCGATTTTGACAATGTAGAGTTAAAAGTTGGCACTCTGTTAACATTACATGTAATTTGAAGGATTTTTTGGTCAGTTTTGAATGGTATTTCATCATTTTTCATTGTTCAGACATTGCAAATGATAGCAAAGCACCACTACACTATTTAAAATTTAGCATGATTAACTGAATGCTGTTGTTAATGAAGATGATAATAGTAGACTACATGGTGAAGGTGATGTTAGCGCTCTGTCCCTTATCTACATGTACCACGTGTGTCTGCTGGCGCTGTGTTCCCCATTCACCTGCCGTCACGGAGTACGTACCGGGCGCCACCACCACATGGACATCCTCTGCTCTGCTCAACTGCACACAAGTAAAACAAAATGTGTCAAAAATCAAACCATACACTCATTCACTCACTGTCCATTGCTTAATTATACTGCTGCTGGGATCCCTGACCCAGGGGTAGGCAGCAGTCGGATAGTCTTTACACCACGCTTCCATGCGGCTCTGTCCAATGGGTCAACCCCTGTTAGGCTGCACACCTAAATCACATTTTTATCTAAATTGTACTTATCTGTTTGCCTGTGCCAAATTACATTCTTAATTTATCAAGTTGCAAACTGGTCCTAGACTTGCATGTAGACTACTCTAAATCACCTCTAAATCATTCAAATATCACAAAGTGGGCTATTTACTCATAATTTAGCATTATGGCAACTGTTTGCATATACATGTACAATGTACATGTATTTATTGGTACTTTAAATGATATGATCTGTATCAGACAAGTTGTCTTTCTTCTGACACCTCATGACATGGAGTGCAGGACAATTTTTTAGTCATAAATAAAAAAATAAATTTGAATTTCTAAAAAAAAAAGCTTCAAACAAATAAGACATTTTTTGTAAATCTAAGACAAACACTAGAGCAGCCACTGACCGGGTTAGCTCTCTGTACTTCTGTGTACTGTGGAGTGTGGAACTTGTTGCAGTGGAGGCAGTCCTCGGGGTTCTTCGAGACAGGAGGGCAGCTGTGATAGTATCTCTGTAAATAAAGTGATGTCATGTAAGACTTGACAGTTCATTTGCGTTGGTAGAAGTCATTCTGAACCTGAAAATTTATGCTGCTATTTCCAACACCAGAAATGTGACCTACGCAAGTTTCAACTGATTGATTCCATTTTCTGTCAAGGAATAGACTGTGACATCACAGAAGCAGTGAACTGTCCATCCCTGAGACTGGAGTTGATCAGTCGAAAATTTGGATAAGTCCAATTTCTTGTGTTGGACATTAGATGTACAGCAGTGTTTCCGCCAGAGGGGCGTCCACCCGTCCAATGACGGTCTCATTTCGTTTTGGACGGCTTGAACGCAACCAGAGGCCGTCCTCATAAAAAAATTGCGACCCACATTTTGCCGAGAAATCTGTACAAAGTCGATAAATGTAAACTGCAGTTTTGTGTTTTGTATTGAAGCTAGAGGCTTAGGGGACGCCGTCCACAGTCAGAAAGCCGCTCACTGTTTGTTTTGCTATTGTTATGGTTGTTGACAATGTGTGTCGACGGCCTTTTGCATAAGATAATCTCATTAAAACCCGTTTTTCAAGGTCTCAGTTACGCGAATTTGCCCTGTCACATTTCGAAAACTTGGCGGTAGGTCGATCTCGCTATAAGTATAACACTACAAACTGTACTTTGTTATTGGGAGAAATAAGACAACACACTAACTTTGTCTAGATTAACAACTTTAGTCTCTGTTTTCATCGTCAATCATCGTAAACAAAACAAAACACAATCAGAAACATGTGCCCACCGGCCTGGGTGCTCGGCACGGGAAATCCCCGGCCTCGTTCAAGTTCGTTATCGGCAACACAGCGGAAAAATAAAGTGTTCACATGAGAGGTGCTGGACGTAAAAAACATCAAGTACAACTTTGGTTCCTTTTGATATGAGTTTTGAGCCCGCAAAATCTCCGAAAACGGCAGAAATTTTCGGGATAAATACGCTCTAAAATGGCACTCGAGAGCTTGTTGTTTATCCTGGCCAATCACAGCGCTAGTTTCCCATGACGTTGCTAGCTTTCCCAGATCTCGCGAGAAGTCACCACGGGAGATTGCGGGATTTTGGCAGCCATTACGCACATTGCCGCCGATAGACGATGTTTTTCGTCATTTCTGAACGCAAGTTTCTCGATCTATGGAAGGTTTTAGATGATTTATAAGTATACCACAACATAAAATACAATATATACAAATGTTATTTCTTTTTTGAAAGTCCAAGAACCGTTTCTGGAACTTTTTAAAAGTAGTAGTACCTGTTCGGTGCGGCATACCGGTACGCAGCACAAATCAAAACATCCTTGTTGTTACGGCACTGAACTTTATCGGACGTTAGTTGTTTTTTTTTTTTTCTTGCGACAGTTAACCGTTAACTTGAATTTTCGCAGTTTTACAATTGAATTGAATTTTCGCGGTTTTACAATTAAAATTAATTTTCGCGGTTTTTTAATTAAATTTAATTTTCGCGGTTTTCGCGCCCCAAGTGTGGACGGACTCCCAGCTGAGGTCTGGCGGAAACACTGCCCTACACTGCCTGGTGGTGGTAGTCATGTACTGTAGTACTTACCCTACACTGTCTGGTGGTGGAAGTCATGTACTGTAGTACTTACCCTACACTGCCTGGTGGTGGTAGTCATGTACTGTAGTACTTACCCTACACTGCCTGGTGGTGGTAGTCATGTACTGTAGTACTTACCCTACACTGTCTGGTGGTGGAAGTCATGTACTGTAGTACTTACCCTACACTGTCTGGTGGTGGTAATCATGTACTGTAGTACTTCCCCTACACTGCCTGGTGGTGGTAGTCATGTACTGTAGTACTTACCCTACACTGCCTGGTGGTGGTAGTCATGTACTGTAGTACTTACCCTACACTGTCTGGTGGTGGTAATCATGTACTGTAGTACTTACCCTACACTGCCTGGTGGTGGTAGTCATGTACTGTAGTACTTACCCTACACTGCCTGGTGGTGGTAGTCATGTACTGTAGTACTTACCCTACACTGTCTGGTGGTGGAAGTCATGTACTGTAGTACTTACCCTACACTGCCTGGTGGTGGTAGTCATGTACTGTAGTACTTACCCTACACTGTCTGGTGGTGGAAGTCATGTACTGTAGTACTTACCCTACACTGTCTGGTAGTGGTAGTCATGTACTGTAGTACTTACCCTACACTGCCTGGTGGTGGTAGTCATGTACTGTAGTACTTACCCTACACTGTCTGGTGGTGGTAGTCATGTACTGTAGTACTTACCCTACACTGCCTGGTGGTGGTAGTCATGTACTGTAGTACTTACCCTACACTGTCTGGTGGTGGAAGTCATGTACTGTAGTACTTACCCTACACTGTCTGGTAGTGGTAGTCATGTACTGTAGTACTTACCCTACACTGCCTGGTGGTGGTAGTCATGTACTGTAGCACACTGGAGAAGGCATCATCAATAGTCGTAAAGTGGAGAGGATCCTGGAAAAGATTCCATTTAGATTAGAAATTGTACTTGCATCATTTCTGGTATAACTGTCTTCTTTTCCTTTTTCTTGAACGCAAACATGGAGTTAAATTCTTCGAACAGTCAGATGCTATACTATTTTATATATCGGATAATAGTGTAACAGATGTGATCAAACTGCAGGGAACACTTTTTTAGCATTTGAAAAAAATAAGTAAACGTATCTCTCACCCTGCCTGCCTGCCTATGAAATTTTCTCTGAACCTAAATTTGTATTAAATTTCCTTTGCGGATCGAGGCTTGCAGCAGGCTCTACTCTTATTATAGCAGGTTAACTAGAGAAGTACCAACAAATAGTTTACAATATCAAGCACTCCTTGTACAACAAGATCTACACCGACGTAAGGTACCATGTTGGCTTTCAAATGTAAGTAAGATTCTCGAGGAGTCTGGTTATGGGTACCTACTGTTGAACCAAGACTATAATATACCATCAGCTCAGTCGCAAGTGAAACAAAGATTGAAAGACATATTTCTACAGACTTTCTATTCCGAACTCAACTCTAATGGAAAAAAGGAAAATCAAGGAAACAAACTAAGAACGTACAGGAAGTTCAAAGACACCTACGAAAGAGAACAGTACCTAAATATACATAATTTCAGCCATCGCCGAGCCATGGCTAAATTAAGAATTAGTGATCACCCTTTACAAATAGAAGTAGGAAGATACAACCGGACTCCTCCGAGTGATAGAATCTGTACACTTTGTAACGCCAAAGATATTGAAAATGAAGTTCATTTTGTATTGGAATGTGAGTTATATAGTGATATACGTAATTCTTTTATTAATGCCCTGAATTTTGATACACGAGCTAAACAGTTAGTAAAAGATGAGCTTTTTGTATACATAATGAAATCATCTGACAACATTGTACTGCAAAAACTCTGTGAATTCATATACACTTGTTTCAAGAAGAGAAAAGAGACATGTAAATTGTAGAATAGTATAGCATTACATATTTGACTATTTTGTAAACGATAGATGTACTTATAGTGTAGCATAGCCTTAGTTGTTCTGTCTCTCCCACTGCCACTGTAAAGATTCTTTACAGCAAAGTTTTATGTAACTACTGCATTTAGCCCATATGGGCAAGGTCATGCAAATAAAGATCATTGTCATTGTCATTGTCATTGTCATTGTCATTGTATTTTGCTTAGTCAGATATAACAATAAAAGAAATTTAAAGTACTTATCTAGTATTTCTGATTCTATGGGATTTTCTGATGTCCAAGCCAACGATGGTACGGAAGATCATATTCAATGTTTTCTGACTGCCAGGTTGTCTGAGAAGCAGTCAGAGAACATTATGATCTTCCAGTCTGACAAGTGGTAGTTTTTAAACTGCAATATACTGAAAACATTGCAATTTTAAACCAACGTGATATCCCCAAATACCCTGGTTCAAAAGCAACAGATATAGGCTACCCAATTACCCTAGCCGAAGCGATGTGAGTGTCAGAAGACAGAGCTAGATGGAGGAGGGTGGTGCAGCGAATTGTCATGGTGCCCCAACGACCCACTAGAAGGTCAAGGGATAGAGAGGGAGACTGGATAAAGGTGAATTTGCATTACATGTGTACAAGAAGTCATCCATGTGTACCTGTATGGGACTTCCTACAGCTGGGGCTTTAGGCTTTGGCCAGTCAATCTTCCTCTGTAGTGCCCTGTTCAGCGTACTGGCACCACGGCGCGCTGTGCGACACAGCGTACACGACATCCATCGGTCCTCAGGATGGTAACACAGCACCTGCAGGTGGGGGAAATAAGACTATTGCCATAAAACTGGTTACCCTAGTGCACCTTTATCCCTAGTAAGGGTAACTAGGCATGCAGACCCCCCTTGACGTGATAGACAGCCCAGGTGCCCAGGCCTGGTGTACAGCCTAGGGTTTTCCATAAACCCAAACAGACTGCAAAGGACTGACTGAAATCCCATGGTAACTTATTTATGTGTCCCTATTTGGCCAAATTCTCCTATTCTTTTCACCCAGTTGACACGTCTGCTTGGAGACTAGCTGCTCCAAGTCCTTCGTTTTCTTTCTCTGGTAGTTGACGTCCAAGACCTGGCAGACAAAATTATACAAAACAAACAAAACGCATAATTGTCATCACCAACAAAAAAATGATAAACTGACCTTTTCATTTGGCATGGTTTTCCTTTCTCTCAAGTACAAATCCCTTCACAACCCGTTTTTGAGTGATTTTGTGTGAAGTTTGAGCTGTAAATGATCGTCGAAGGCAAAGACTCGAAAGACGCGCGTTGCCACAAACAAACTGCTTCCGGGTTCTGCCAAAAATGCGACTGGTACGCATGCGCAATGTTATCTTTCACAAACTTTCCCGACAAAAATACAAAATTCTCACAAAGTCTCCTATCTCTGGCGAAATATTCTCATAAAATGATATTTGTTTAAAATTGTTGATACTTTTATGCACAGTTTTTGTGTAAATAGAAAAAAATTATTTAGGTCAGAGGTCAATCACGTCCTGACCGCCATTTTGTTTTGTGAAAGGTTGATGGAGTGACGAAGTCAGGACGGTTTCACGATGCTTCGGGTCGGCCAGTGGTCGGGGAAAGTCCTGCGGGCTGCGACAACATGCACAAACGTCAGGTGTGCCTCTCAAGCAGCCAAGGCGCCCGAAAAAATCGAGGTAAGATGCTAGAATTATACAATTTCCGTGCAGGCTTTATGTAACCTCTGTAGGTTGTTCTGTGTTACATGTACACAAATTGCTACTCAACAGAACTAGGGGAGGGGCTACTCAATTACAGATGCAACTCTGATTTTTCTACTGGATGACACTTTCATTAGCACAAAATCAACCGAATTTTGTAAAGTTTATCAAAGATATGGAACATGATTTATAAACACTTCTACAGATCCCCCCATGCAGACCCCAATTTGATTTTACGATAGCTGCCAAGAAGGACTGGAATCTGGATCATGAACGACGGTTGAAAGACGGAATACCAAGTAATACCAAGTAATACCACGTAATACCAGGTTAAACATCAAGGAACTCATATATTATGTGTACATATGTGTTCCCCACATATATAAACCAAATATTTTGTAGTTTATGGGCTTAAAAATAATATTTTTGCCAAAAGAATTCCGGTGGCAAACTGCCGCTGCCCCGC